>NC_080540.1:298549023-298581523 GCF_028640845.1 Ahaetulla prasina | reverse complement strand
GGATCTTGGAGTCCTAGTGGACAACCATTGAAATAGGAGCCAGCAGTATGCAGCAGCTGCTAAAAAAGCCAACACAGTTCTAGGCGGCATTAACAGAGGGACAGAACCAAGATCACATGAAGCATTAATACCACTTTATAATGCCTTGGTAAGACCAGCTTGGAATACTGCATCCAGTTTTGGTCACCATGATGTTAAAAAAAGACATGGAAGCTCTAGAAAGAGCACAGAGAAGAGCAACAAAGATGATTAGGGGACTGGAGGTTGCTGTAACTGGGTATGTCTAGTTTAATGAAAAGAAGGACTAAGGGGAGACATGATGGCAGTGTTCCAGTGGTGGGATTCAGCCAGTTCACACCACTTCGGGAGAACCGGTTGTTAACTTTCTGAGGAGTTTGATGAACTGGTTGTTGGAAGAAATCATTAGGGCAGAGAACCGGTTGTTAAATTACTTGAATCCCACCACTGCACTGTTCCAATATCTCAGGGGCTGCCACAAAGGAGAGGGAGTCAAACTATTCTCCAAAACACCTGAGGGCAGAACAAGAAGCAACGGGTGGAAACTAATCAAGCAGAGAAGGCAGCCTAGAACTGAGGAGAAATTTCCTTACTGTGAGAACAAATAATCAGTGGAACCACTTGCCTGCAGAAGTTGTAAATGCTCCAACTGGAAGTTTTTAAGAAGAGATTGGATAACCATTTGTCTGAAGTGGTGTAGGGTTTCCTGCCTGAGTAGGGAGTTTGACTAGAAGACCTCCAGGGTCCCTCCCAACTCTGTTATTCTATTCTAATCAAACTAATCAGGGAGAGAAGCAACCTGGAATTAAGGAGAAACTGCCTAACTAGGAGCAGAATTAACTAGAAGGATTGGGGGGGGGCATGATAACTGTCTTCCATTATTTGGGGGGGGCCTTCACAGAGAAGAGGGGATTGGCCTATTCTCCAAAGCATGTGAGGGCAGGACAAGAAGTAATGGCTGGAAGATCATTAAAAAGAGATCCAACCAAGAAGTTAGGAAATATTTCCTGATGGTGAGAAACAATTAATCAATGGAAGAGCTTTTCTCCCAGAATTGTTGGTGCTCCATCACTGGGGGGTTTTCAGAAACAGACTGGACAACCATTTGATCAGGATGGTATCTGGTCTCTTGTCTTGAGCAGGGGGCTGGACTGTAAGATCTCCGAGATCCCTTCCTAACCTGAATCCTTATTATCCCTTTTTTTTAAAAATTTGAATTTATAACCCGCCCTTCTCCGAAGACTCAGGGCGGCTTACACCGTGTTAAGCAATAGTCTTCATCCATTTGTATATTTATATACAAAGTCAACTTTTATTGCCCCAAACAATCTGGGTCCTCATTTTACCTACCTTATAAAGGATGGAAGGCTGAGTCAACCTTGGGCCTGGTGGGACTTGAACTTGCAGTTAATTGCAAGCAGCTGTGTTAATAACAGACAGACTTAGTTCGTTGAGCCACCAGAGGCCCTAACTCTAATAATCCTACTTATTCTCCAAAGCACCTGAGGGCAGGACAAGAAACAATGGTTGGAAACTAATCAGAGAGAGAAGCAACTTAGAACTAAGGAGAAACTTCCTAACAGTGAGGACAATTAACCAGTGGAACAGCTTGCCTCCAGAAATTGTGGGTGCTTCAACACTGGATTGTAGAGTAGAGTAGAGTAGAGTAGAGTAGAAAATTAATTAGAGTAAAGTAGGGTAGAGTAGAGTAGAGTAGAGTAGAGTAGAGTAGAGTAGAGTAGAGTAGAATAGAATAGAATAGAATAGAATAGAATAGAATAGAATAGAATAGAATAGAATAGAATAGAATAGAATAGAGCTGGAATGTACAATCAATTGGGCTCAATTGAGTCAAGGAATGTGTACGTACACACACACACACACACACACACACACACACACACACACACATTCCTTTATATTTGGAGGAATCTAGGAACTCCCCAACCCAAGGCTTCCAGGAGCTGCATGAAGTTCCATTGCCTCCAGACGATGTATCTCTGACCTAGGCTGCTCTCGAGAACAACGGTGACCTTATCTCCCTCCGAATCCTGATGGGATTTGAGATCAGTCGGAAAGCAGGTTTGGATGCCTCTTCAGTCCTGACCTGCGAGTTTCAGATTCAGCAAAATGTCCATCATCCATGCTTGGTGGGGTTTCCTTCCCCTCTGAGAGTTACCAAGGTCGATCTCCCCAGGGGACCATTCAGGGTGGATTCAGAGTGAATCTCATAGTTCCTGCAGAAGGAGCCTGGTAGCTTTCGCATTTTCTAAAAGACAGCCAAAGAAGTGGAAAAAGGATGTTCTGTACATTTCAAAGTTCTAGCAATCAAAAACCCTGGGAAATATATTTCTGCTGTGCAACCCCAATTACTAGGATTTTGTCCATAGAACAAAATGAACAAAGACACATCACTCCCTTTCTTCCCCTCCCCTCCCTGTCTCCATTTTCCCCTCTCCCTCTCCCTTTCTCCCTCTCCCTTTCTCCCTTTCTCCCTCTCTCCTCCTCCCCTCCCTCTCTCCCTCTCTTTTTCTCCCTCCCTCTTCCTTTCTCTGTCTCTCCTTTTCTCCCTCTTTCCTTTTCTCCCTCCCTCTCTCTTCTTCTCTCTCTCTCTCTCCTTCTCTCCCTCTTCCTTTCTCCTTCTCTCCTTTTCTGCCTCCCTCTCCCTCTCTTCCCTCTTCCACTAATCCTCTCCCTTTCTCTCTCTCCTCCTTTCTCTCTTCCTCTTCCTCTCTCTCTCTCTCTCTCTCTCTTCCTCTTCCTTTCTCTCTCTTCCCTTCCCTTCCTTTCCCTTCCTTTCTCCCTCTCCTAACTCCTCTTCCTCTCTCCCTTTCTCCTTCTCTCTCTTGATCTCTCCCCTCCCTCCTCCTCTCTCTCTCCTTCTCTCCTTTCTCCTCTCCCTTTCTCCCTTTCTCCCTCTCTCCTCCTCCTCCTCTCTCCCTCTTTTCTCCCTCCTCTTCCTTTCTCTGTCTCTCCTTTCTCCTCTTTCCTTTTCTCCTCCTCTCTCTTCTTCTCTCTCTCTCTCCTTCTCCCTCTTCCTTTCTCCTTCTCTCCTTTTCTGCCTCCTCTCCTCTCTTCCTCTTCCACTAATCCTCTCCTTTTCTCCTTCTCTCTCTCCTCCTTTCTCTCTTCCTCTCTCTCTCTCTCTCTCTCTTCCTCTTCCTTTCTCTCTCTCTTCCCCTTCCCCTTCCTTTCCCTTTCCCTTTCTCCCTCTCCCTAACTCCCTCTTCCTCTCTCCCTTTCTCCTTCTCTCTCTTGATCTCTCCCCCTCCCTCCCTCCCTCCCTCCCTCCCTCCCTCTCTCTCCCAGAACTGAGCAGCCGAAACTTCCAAACAATAAGACAGATCTCAACCCTTAGACTGAGAAATTCCAACCAACTGCTATTGCTTGGAATAAAATGTAATAAATCTTCGATCTTGGGGAGGGGGAGAGAGAGAGAGAGAGAGAGAGAGAGAGAGAGAGAGAGAGAGAGAGAGAGAGAGAGAGAGAGAGAGAGAGAGAGAATATGCTGCCAGTGTCAATAATATTTACAAACACAAATGAAGGATTTTTTCCCCACCTGGCTGCTGCAATATAGTCACATAAAACTAGTGTCTCAAACAAGGAGAAAGTGCTTCCATTTATCATACTCACTTTGGGAAAGTCACCGTTTTTCAGGCACTGCAATGCCTACCTTGGATAAGGTTATAGCTCTGTAATTCAAGAGTTTAATTGTCACTGGAGGTTTCAGCCTTGCATATTACAATATATGCCCAAGGGTGAGTCAACTGGTTTATTCAGGTAATAGCTGAGAATTCATCAGGGAGACAGTATCTCTGTAGTAAGGATGGGGTTTTGGGTTGGAGCTGAGATTCAATTCAGGTTGTAGTCACTTTGGTTTACACCAGGTTGTAATTCTAGAGTTATCCTGGGAGGAAACTCAGCGAGGACTAGGACAATTCATTGCAAATGACCTCACCATGGTCATTTTTTTTTATTTATTTGCATTTATATCCCGCCCTTCTCCGAAGACTCAGGGCAGCTTACACTATGTCAAGCAATAGTCTTCATCCATTTGTATATTATATACAAAGTCAACTTATTGCCCCCAACAATCTGGGTCCTCATTTTACCTACCTTATAAAGGATGGAAGGCTGAGTCAACCTTGGGCCTGGTGGGACTAGAACCTGCAGTAATTGCAAGCCGCTGCTGTTAATAACAGACTGCATTAGTCTGTTGAGCCACCAGAGGCCCTCTGCAGCCAATCTGCTGCCACCATCTCAGTGTGGCCAACTTGCCACGAACAATTCCACATGGGATAACTCAATGCAATAAATATTATCAATCACCCAAGAGCCCTTTTCCTAGGGGCAACTGGAGTATCTTGTTTTTTCTCTTGAACATGTTTCGCTTCTCATCCAAGAAGCTTCTTCAGCTCTGACTGGATGGTGGGGAATGGAAGGATTGATATTCCTTGCAGACTGCTGGTTAATTGCATCCTTTTAGAGGGTCATTGAGGCTACCTGGAGGTTTGTCTCTGTCCTCAGGGTCACCCGAGTGGTGCTGATGTCAGAGCTGAAGAAGCTTCTTGAATGAGAATTAGTTACATATTTATATATATTTAAGGAGAAGGAGGATGGGAGGGACAGGAAAAAGAGGAGGAGGAGGAGGAGGAGGAGGAGGAGGAGGAGGAGGAGGAGGAGGAGGAGGAGGAGGAGGAGGAGGAGGAAAAGAAGAAGAAGGAGGAGGAGGAAGAGGAGGAGAAGGAGAGGAGGAGGAGGAGGAGGAGGGGAGGTGGAGGAGGAGAAGGAGGAGGAGGAGAAAAGAAGAGGAGGAGGAGGAGGAGGAGGAGGAGGAGGAGGAGGAGGAGAAAAGTGGAGGAGGAGAAGGAGGGGAAGGGGAAGGAGAAGAAGAGGAGGAGGAGGAGGAGGAGAGAAGGAGAAGGAGGAACATTATTCATATTCTTCTTTAGATACACAAGACTCAGAAAAGCCAATTTAGGATTCTGCAAGGTGTCTTTTGGGCATGAGACTGTCTAACAGTCTGATTCACTGGCTGCATTTATACAACACAATTAATCTGGTTATTGAATTGATTCTTTTTTTTCTTTTTTCTTTTTTGCATTCATATTGTGATGACTCGGGGCATGATACAAAGACAGCTGGAGAACCGATACGAGTCCCTTTATTATCATCAACTGTGCCCCTAATGTCCCTTTCAACTCTCCGGCCTGGAGAGAGCTCTTCCACCAACCTGTTATAGTCTTTGCCTGCAATTCTTCTGTCCCAAACGCTGTAAGCAGAAAACTTCTAACAAAAAATCCAAAAGCAAGACAACGTAATTAATAAGACCTCCAAAATAAATAAGACCTCCCCGAAAATAAGGCAAAGTGCTTATTTGGGGGTTCCAAAAATATAAGACAGAGTCTTTTATTCGGGAAAACACAGTATCTATCTATCTATCTATCTATCTATCTATCTATCTATCTATCTATCTATCTATCTATCTATCTATCTATCTTTCTAACTATCTCCATTTGTTGTTGTTAGTTGCGATCTATCTCTATCTCTATATCATCTCTCTCTATCATGTCCATCATCCATATCTATCTCTATCTCTATCTCTAACTGTACCTCTCTCTCTCTCTCTCTCTCTCTCTCTCTCTCTCTCTCTGTGTGTGTGTGTGTGTGTGTGTGTGTGTGTGTGTGTGTGTGCACGATATATACTTTCTTTTCAGAGCAGGCAACAGAATATCATTTTTTAATGTGGGCCAGTGTGCTCACAGTAAAAAAAAAATGACAATAAAGATTATCTTATCTTTTAAGACGAACGGGTAAAGAGGCGCACAAATGTCACTTTTTTTCCAAACTACAAATATCACACTTTATAAAGCCTTAGTAAGACCGCACTTGGAATATTGCATCAAGTTTTGGTTACCACAATATTTAAAAAAAAAAAAAGATGTTGAGACTCTGGAAAGAGTGCAGAGAAGAGTAATAAAGATGATTAAAGTTCTGGAGGTTGGTTGCTGGAATTGGGTATGTCTACCCAATTGTACGCGGTGGCTCAGGGGCTAGGATGTTGAGCCTGTCGATCGAAAGGTTGGCAGCTTGGGGGTTCGAATCCCTAGTGCTGCCGTGTAACGGGGTGAGCTCCCGTTACTTGTCCCAGCTTCTGCCAACCTAGCAGTTTCGAAAGCATGTAAAAATGCAAGTAGAAAAAATAGGGACCACCTTTGGTGGGAAGGTAACAGCGTTCTGTGCGCCTTTGGCGTTTAGTCATGCCGGCCACATGACCACGGAGACGTCTTTGGACAGCGCTGGCTCTTCGGCTTTGAAACGGAGATGAGCACCACCCCTTAGAGTCGGCAACGACTAGCATGTATGTGCGAGGGGAACCTTTACCTTTACTTTACCCAATTCGGTATGTTTAATGAAAAGAAGGACTGGTGAGGGAGGGGGAACATGATAGCAGTCTTTGCAATATGTGAGGTTCTGCCGCAAAGAAGAGGGGGCCAATTCAGGGATAAAATGTAAAATTTGTTACTACCGGTTCTGTGGGCGTGGCTTGGTAGGGGGTGGTAATGTGACTGGGTGGGCGTAGCCAACTTTTTTTTTTTTAACTTTTAAAAGCATTTTTCCTACAACCTCTTTGGCCGAAGAGCTCGTAGAAAACATGCCTTTAAAGGGTTCTGATGATCAGGCAACTCAGCTGGAATCGCCGGAGAAGCCTTTTAAAAGATTTCTTTTTACAACCTCTTTGACTGAAGAGGCTGTAAAAAAAATCCTTTTAAAGGGTTCTTACAATCCCAGCTGAGCCGCGCAATCATCAGAGGCATTTTTTTAAATTTTAAAGCATTTTTTTGGCCGAAGAAAAAATGCTTTTAAAAGTAAAAAAAAAAAAAAACAACCCTCTGATGATCATGCGGCTCACTAGGCATGGGGGAGGGCAGGGATTTTTGCTACCAGTTCTCCGAACCACCCGCTGCCATCGCTACCGGATCAGCTACTGGATCAGAACCGGGAGCATTTCACCCCTGGGTGTTCTGTCTCCTTCCCCACTTCAGACCCACAAGCTGGCCTTCAGCCAGTGGATTCACGGCTCTTATCAGTCCTGGCAGAGAAATCGCAGCTGCCTGCCAAAGTTCAAGCAAATGACTCAGGCAGCAAGACTTTTAGCTCTTTTTGAAGTGGATCAGCTAAACTTTGCTTCCCATGGAGTGCTTCTGCCCCACCCTTCCTTTTGATGACACCGCATCTCTAATCTTCTGAAACGCGGGTCAAGCCAAGCTTGATTATTATTATCAGCTGGGTCTGAAGGAGTAGCTTGGGGAAGGGAGGAATCAGGGGATGACGGCCTCATTATGTCCTCCGACTGGTCTGGTTCTGGCTCTTGGAGCTGAGCCAAAAGAATCGGTGCTCCCGAGGTAAGCCTTACCGGCCCTCCCCCCTCCTTCTCTGAGTCACTTTCGGGCATGGGGCCAGGTTCGGGGGCTGGAGTCACAACACTGGGTTAATTTATTCTTCAAAGTACCTGAAGGCAGGATAAGAAACAATGGGTGGTAACTAATCAAGGAGAGAATCAATCTAGAACTAAGGAGAAAAGTCCTAACAGCAAGAACAATTAATCATTCATGACAATTAATTAATCACAACTTGCCTTCAGAAGTTGTGGATGTTCCATCACTAGAGGCTTTCAAGAAGAGCCTGGACAGCCACTTGTCAGAAATGGTATAGGGGTTTCATGCATGAGCAGGGGGTTGGACTAGATGACCTCCAAAGTCCCTTCCCACTCTGTTACTCCATTCCATTATTATAACTTCAAACAGATTGTTGGTAAGTCGGGGGTTACTTGTATTTTTCAGTTGCAAGAAGCGATTGAACCTTTTGGACAAGGAAGGGTGTCGTATTTTTGTGCTGGAAGAAATGTCTACCTGGGTTCATTTCCAAGTGGGGAGAAAGACACTGGAAACATGGAGGCTGCTTGTAAAGATGGTTTAATGGTGGGCAAGACCACATGGTTTTGAAGTCCTGGGCAAAAAAGCACATGGGTGTGTGTGTGAGAGAGATTTATACTCTTGTTGTGATCCAGGCCCAAGTAGGTAGTAATAAACTTAGTCCATGGAAAAACCAACTTTACTCGAACAGCTGAGAATTACTTCATTCCCAGCTTTGTTCAACTCAAATTAAAACAAATGCCTCCCAACACAAATTCCTCAGTTATCTCACAAACCTTAGTCCAATTAGGCAAACTGCCAAAGTTCTGGTAAACGTCCAGAAGCCACAAAAACAAAGATGTATACGAAGCAGAAGACGGAGCAGAAGATGAAGCAACCAACATTGTTTTCCGGCAAAGCTGAAACGCCGGTGCTGGTCTGTTTTAAGCCTTATGGGAGTGGCCAATCATCTCTTGGCCTTACTCCTGAGTTGTCCTCTCTGCTTGAGCTGCTCTTGCCTTCTGGCAGCTCTTCTCATGTGTGCATTTAGGAACAGGCTCCTCCTGTTCCTCTACCTCCCTACTCTCAGTCTCTGGAGGCTCTGGAGTCCACACCTCACTTCCCGATGGACCTGGCCTCACCTCTCAGCCTCATCGCTGTCTGACTCAGTTGCCAGCTCTGTAGGCTGCTGATGGACCACAACAACTCTCTGCTCAGGAGTGGTATTCCCTTACCTTCGCTGCCGGTTCACAAATGTGAGTGTGTGTGTGCACGCTAGCTTCGCTCACATGTGCCACCTCCGCATAAGCACAGGACCTTCCGTGCATGATCAGAGCATCAAAAATGGGACATGATTATATCCGGGCGGGTGGGCAGAGCCTCCCGCCTCCGCTACCGGTTTGCCCGAACCAGATAAAACTGGCTGAAAACCACCACTTCCTCTGTTGGGCTTTGAATCTGAGCTTGGATTCTGATTGGTCATCAGACTCCCATGATGCCATCCAGGGGTAACTTTGTAAGTTGTCTTTTGAGCCCCAGGCCTGCTTGAATCTTGCTGGGTGATGATGTAATGAAGAGGGTTTGGGGCAATTCCTATTATTGTTGTTGTTGTTAGTTGCGAAGTCGTGTCCGACCCATCGCGACCCCATGGACAACGTTCCTCCAGGCCTTGCTGTCCTCTACCATCCTCTGGAGTCCATTTAAACTCATGCCTACTGCTTCCGTGACTCCATCCAGCCACCTCATTCTCTGTCATTCCCTCCTTCTTTTGCCCTCAATCATTCCCAGCATTAGGCTCTTCTCCAGTGAGTCCTTCTTTCTCATTAGGTGGCCAAAGGATTTGAGTTTCCTCTTCAGGATCTGCCCTTCTAAAGAGCAGTCAGGGTTGATCTCCTCTAGGACTGACTTGTTTGTTCACCTTGCAGTCCAAGGGACTCACAGGAGTCTTCTCCAGCACCAGAGTTCAAAGGCCTCAATTCTTTGGTGCTCAGCCTTTCTTATGGTCCAACCTTCACAGCCATACATTGCAACTGGGAAAACCATAGCCTTGACTAGATACATTTTTGTTGGCAGGGTGATGTCTCTGCTTTTTAGTACGATGTCTAGATTTGCCATAGCTTTCCTCCCCAGGAGCAAGCGTCTTTTAATTTCTTGGCTGCAGTCCCCATCTGCAGAGATCTTGGAGCCCAGGAAAATAAAATCTGTCCCTACCTCCATTTTCTTCCTCATCTATCTGCCAGGAATCGAGAGGGCCGGATGCCGTGATCTTAGTTTTCTTAATTTTGAGTTTCAAGCCAACTTTTGCACTCTCCTCCTTCACCCGCATCAAAAGGCTTTTTAGTTCCTCTTCGCTTTCTGCCATTAGAGTGGTATCATCTACATATCTGAGGTTGTTGATATTTCTCCCGGCAATCATACCTTTGTTGGATCTTGGGTGAGGGTATTTGCTTATGAATAGACCCAGCTATCTCTTTATCTCTTAAGTGCTGACATCTGCTGCGGTCTATTGAGGAGGGTGGGGGCTCCTCACTACTTCCTGCCTAAAAAAACATGCTTCTCCATTTCTCATCCAGGGAAATACAATATTCTGCCTTTTTAATATTTCCTAGACTATTTCATTTTTTCTAGGAGAGGGGTGGGTGCTAACTTCCTACAGTTGTAAAGATGCAAAGCCACATGGCTTTGTGGAGTAATAACAACAGGGGCAGAATTAAATTTCCTATAGTTCCTTTTCACCTGAATGAATGCCTGGTTTCCTTTTCTTTTTTTTGTCTCCCGCCAGCCACCGTCTCAATTAGAATTTACTCTCAGCACTTCCCATCCAGACACATGCTAGCATTGTTAATGAATTCTCTCTGGAGGAAGGCAAAAACAAAAGGAGGGAAAAATACCCCCAAAACCACAATTTCTCTTTTCTCACCCAGCATGAACCCGGGGTGCTTTTAAGTAAATATTTTGGTTATAACTCCCGAGCCAAACGTATGTGTGCCGATCAAAATAAATAAAACAAAATTGGTTCTCCTTTCTTCCACTTTTTTTTTTGGCGGTCTAATGAGTTGAAAGCTTTATTATGTGGTCTGTTTCCCCCCCCCTTCCTTCCTTCTTTCCTTCGCTGAAGGAAGGGTGCAACGCAACTCCCTGCCTCCGAAGATGAGACTGAATGATTATTGTAATTCATAGGGCCTTAATTAGCTGCACAAACCATTAGCTACAATTAGACCATTATAAAACACTTGATATGCTGTGTCAACCAAAGGGCCTCATTTATTCTGGTGGCAGGATGGGCAGAGGGAGGGGACACAACAGAGGCGCTGAGCATGCTAATAAAGACAGATTTTTGATTTAAGATGTTGCCGATGGAGCTTCCGAATTAATCTCAATAGCTGTCTAATTTGTGTCGGTGGATGGTATATTTATTGTAAAATGACACCAAAGCTAAATGAGTTACCTGAAGCAGGAGAGCTCATGTCAGCAACAGAGGGAAGGATGTGGGGGTGGTGGGGTGGTGGAGAACCTGTCTCTCTCAGCTGAGGAAGCTGGACCAGTGGAGCAGAAGATATTCTGTGGAGTAGCTGGCCTGATCCTACTCTGTCAGAAGCCAAGTCGCGATGGAGGAAGAGGAGGAGAAAGATGAGGGAAGGACAAGGGGAGAAGAAGAGGAAGGGGAGGAGGGTGAGAAAAAGGAAAGGACAGAAGGAGGAGGAGGAGGAGGAGGAGGAGGAGGAGGAGGAGGAGGAGGAGGAGGAGGAGGAGGAGGAGGAGGAGGAAAAAAGAGAGGAGGATAGAAGTGAAATGGAGGATAGGAGAGGAGGACAGATGAGAAGATAGAGAAGGATAGGAAGGAGAGAAAGAGGAGAAAAAGGAAAGGAGGGAAGGAAGAGGAGGAAGGGGAGGGAAGGAAGAGGAGGGGCAAGGGGAGAAGAGGAAAGGGAGGAGGTGGAGAAAACGGAAAGGATAGAAGCAAGACGAGGAGAAAAAGAGAGGAGGAGACTACAGAGAGGGATAGAAGGAAGAGGAGTAGGAGAAAAGGATGGAAGGATGGAAGGAGGAGGAGAAAAAAGAGAAGGAAGGATGGGAGGGAGAAAGCCTAAATCAGGATTGGAACTCACCATCTCCTGGTGATTGACCCAAAGTCACCAAGTCACCTTTCCTGGCTAAAGCAGGACTAGAACTCACTGTCTCCTGGTGATTGGCCCAAAGACATGCAATTGGCTTTCATGCCTAAGGTGGAGCTAGAACCATCTCCTGGGGATTGTCCCAAAGTCACCCAGTTGCCTTTACTGCCCAAGGCACAACTAGAACTCATCGTCTCCAAGTGATTGGCCCAAAGTCACCCAACTGGCTTTCATGTCTAAGGTGGGACTAGAACTCACCATCTCCTGGTTATTGGCCGAAAGTCACCCAGTTGCCTTTATTGCCCAAGGCACAACTAGAACTCACAGTCTCCTGGTGCTTGGGAAAATAATTTGACCCCTTCAAATACTGGAAAACAGCTGTCAAAGCCCCCCAGCCCGCTAGTCCTTCCTTTCTCTAGACTACCCATATCCAAATCCTGCAACCTTTCTTTATATCTTTTACTCCCCAGGATTTTAATCTTCTTAGTTGCTCTTCTCTGCACTTTTTCCAAAGTCTCCACATCGTTTTTGTATTGTAGTGACCAAAACGGTATGCAATATTCTAGGTGTGGCCTTACTAAGGCTTTATCCAGCGGTACTAATCCTTCACGTGATTTTGATTCTAGGCCTCTGTTTATACAACCAAGAATTGTATTAGCTTTTTTTTTTGGCTGCCCCCGCACATATCTGGCTCTTGTTTAAATGACCGTCCAGTAGGACTTCCAGGTCCTGCTCATGTTTTTGAGCCAGGTTTCGCCTAATCTGTACTTGCGCCTTTTGGTTTTTCCTGCCTAGGCGTAAAACCTTGCTATATAATATATATATTATGGCGGCCACATGACCATGGAGACGTCTTCAAACGTAAAGGTAAAGGTTCCCCTCGCACATATGTGCTAGTCGTTCCTGACTCTAGGGGTCGGTGCTCATCTCCGTTTCAAAGCCGAAGAGCCAGCACTGTTTGAAGACGTCTCCATGGTCGTGGCCGGCATGACTCAACGCCAAAGGCGTACGGAACGCTGTTACCTTTCCACCAAAGGTGGTCCCTATTTTTTCTACTTGCATTTTTATGTGCTTTCGAAACTGCTAGGTTGGCAGAAGCTGGGACAAGTAATGGGAGCTCACCCCATTACGTGGCACTAAGGATTCGAACCGCTGAGCTGCCGACCTTTCGATCAACAAGCTCAGCGTCTTAGCCACTAAGCCACCGTGTCCCTTTTATATAATATATATATGTATTCACAATATTCTTACATGCTCCAGGAAGTCTCATCTGCATGGGGAAAGAAAAAAAGAAAAGAGAGAGACCCGTTTTAGCTTTTTGACAGCGTTGATGCTTGGAAGAGACAGAAGATCAACAGGACGGCAAAAGGGATAGTGGAATAAATGAGTTAATTTCCACTTGATGAAAATGTTTATATTGGTTTTCGCGTGACTCTTCTTCCAGCCCATTTCCACATTAATCTGTGATTTTTACAAGTCTGGGAGAAAATTTGACGTGAACGACGGGCGCTGTTTAACATTCATCGGCGTGCTGGTTTTATCCCAAGTTGTTGTATTCCTTTCAGACAAATGACAATAAATGTAACCCTTGAAGGACATTTTCATCCCTGCACATATTAATATGCATGCCTTTGTGGAAAGTTCTTACATATATTTTCACGGCAAAATGCGTATTTTGTAGCACTCTTCGGTTTTGCAAGCGTGAGGGCTGTCTTTTTTCCGTGACTCGACTTACAACTATTCGTTTAGTGACCGTTTTGAAGGTACAACGGCACTTATGACCATTGCAACATCCCCATGGTCACGGGATCAAAATTCAGGGAGCTTGGCAACTGGCATGAACTTATGACGGTTGACTGACCTGGAAGTCATGTGGGTGCTTCATCATTGGAGGTTTTTAAGAAGAGACTAAACAGCTATTTGTCTGAAATGGTGGGGGGTCTCCAGCCAGAGCAGGGGGTTGGACTAGAAGACCTCTGTTGTGCCTCGCCCGCCCTCCTCTCTGCAGCTGGGCTCCTCCCATCTCCTGCTATCTCAGCCAGAGACTGATAGTGAAGAAGAATGGTCTGGCATGCCTCCAGCCCCCAGCCCTGGCACCATGCCCGGACAGATTAAGCAAACAAACCTCCCTCCTATAGCATGTGAGCACAAAGCCAGCCACGAGCTAGAATTGCTGGCAGCTGAGCAGGAAGATGAAAAGTGGACAGATTCCGGAGAATGGAGAGGTGATGTCAGCAAAAGGAAGGGAGGGGCAGGCCTGGATAAGTGCTGAGTCACGGAGCCACACCCCATGGCCTATATAAAGGATCTGCTTTTTGGCATTCCTTGAGTCAGGCAAAGTCTCATCTGGTTGCTGAAGTCACACCTTGGATTCCTGCCTGCCCTGAGGACTCTGAAAGGAATTTGGCAAAGCTGCAGAGGCTTCGTGGCCACGCTTGATACAGACCTGGCCGTCAGAGGAGGAGTGGGACACGACAACCTCCAAGGTCCCTTCCAGCTCTATTCTGCATTGAAATTGAATGGATCACCATTCCTATGAGCAAAGGCCATGCGAGAAGTCAGATCGGCTTAATGACCATGTAATTTGTTTTAACAAGTGCAGTGACTCACTTAATAGCTGAGGCAAGAAAGGCCATAAAATGAGGCAAAAACAGTTCCTCGCTTAGCAACAGGAATGTTGGATTCAATTGTAATTGTGAGTCCAGGACTGGCTGTAATATGTTTTTCTATATCAAGTCAAAATTATTGGGAGCTCTATTAAAGATCCCTGGATGCTTCAGCAGAAGACAAGTTATCAAAATTGGGAGCCAGGATTTATTTCTAGAACTTTCTTCACCTTACCACAGGGTCATTTCTCCTTCTCTACATGGAAATCCCTCCTCCTCCTCCTCCCTCCTCCTCCTTCTCCTCCAGCTTTCCCCCCCTCATCTTCCTCCTACTGCTTCCTCTCCTCCTCCTTCCTCTTCCTTCTCCTCCTCCATCTTTCTTCCTCCTTCTCCTCCTCTTTCCTCCCTCCTCCCTCCTCCTCCCTCCTCTTCCTTTTCCTCCGCCCTCTATCTTTTTTCCTCCTCCTCCCTCTTTCCTCTTCCTCCTTCTCCTCCTCTCCAGAAGCCACTCTCCCTTCTAGCACTACTATCGGTCTTCGACTGTCTTAGAACCTTCTATAAATATAGACAGATTCATAAATAATTCCTCATTTACCATTTGGATTTTGAGAACCTACAGTTTCATGAGAACACAGGTGTTTTTTGTTTTTTCCCCCAGATAGTGACCTCATGTTTCCAGAATCATCTCTTCCCAAATATTTCCTGTGGTGGAAATCTTGCAGCTGGAGATAAGGCAGTGAGCAGTTCAACCCTATTCCCCCCGGCAACTTTTATATGGCATTAATCGATGTTTCAGAAAGAGATAGGCAGAAGCCTTAAATGAGCGAAACTTACTCTGGAGTTTCTTCAAAGTAATGGCAGGGAAGAAAGCTGGAAGCCACAAACTCTGAAGAGAGAGAGACAAGACAGAAAGAGAGACAGAGAGAGACAAAGAGAGAGACCGAGAGACCAAGATAAAGAGAGAGACTCTGAGAGAGAGAGAGAGAGAGAGACCGAGAGACCGAGAGACCGAGAGACCGAGATAAAGAGAGACTCTGAGAGAGAGAGAGAGAGACCGAGAGACCAAGATAAAGAGAGAGAGACTCTGAGAGAGAGAGAGAGAGAGACCGAGAGACCGAGAGACCGAGAGACCGAGTGACCGAGAGACCAAGATAAAGAGAGAGAGACTCTGAGAGAGAGAGAGAGAGAGAGAGAGAGACCGAGAGACCGAGAGACCGAGAGACCGAGAGACCAAGATAAAGAGAGAGAGACTCAGAGAGAGAGAGAGAGAGAGAGAGAGAGACCAAGACCGAGGGCCTCTGGTGGCTCAGACTGCTAAGACAGTCTGTTATTAACAGCAGCTGCTTGCAATTACTGCAGGTTCAAGTCCCACCAGGCCCAAGGTTGACTCAGCCTTCCATCCTTTATAAGGTAGGTAAAATGAGGACCCAGATTGTTGGGGGCAATAAAGTTGACTTTGTATATAATATACAAATGGATGAAGACTATTGCTTGACATAGTGTAAGCCGCCCTGAGTTTTCGGAGAAGGGCGGGATATAAATGCAAATTAAAAAAAAAAACAAGAGAGAGACAGAGAGACAGAGAGACAGAGAAAGAGACAGAGAGAGAGAGAGAGAGAGAGAAAAAGAAAGACAGAAAGACAGAAAGAAAAAGAGAAAGATGCTACCTTTTTTCTGAAATGAGTTTTGCATATTCCAGGATCCTGAACACAGCTTCATTTTTCAAAAAATAGACAAGGATCTCTCTGGAATTAGCATGCCTCAAAATCAAAGAGTTTCTTCTTCTTCCCTCCCTCCCTCCCTCCCTCCCTCCCTCTCTCTCTCTCTCTCTCCTTTTGGAAAATTGTAAAGGTCTGCATGAAACATTTAACAGCAGGGATAAATAATGCATGCCATAAAATATTGTGTTAATATATTGACAAATATACGGATAAAGTATTAATGTGATTATGGATCACCAAGCGCAATTGTCTTTCTTTCTGTATTTCTTTTCCACTTGGCTACATATTTATAAAGCACTTCCTTGTATAATCTAAGATGGCCCTTCCTTCCTTCCTTCCTTCCCTCCTTCCTCCCTCCCTCCCTCCCTCTTATTGTTCTTCCTCCCTCTCTCCCTCCCTCGCTCCTTCCTTCCTTCCTTCCTTCCTCCCTCCCACCCTCCCTCTCTCCCTCCTTCCTCCCTCCCTCCCTCCCTCCCATTGTTCTTCCTCCCTCTCTTCCTCCCTCACTCCTTCCCATTGTCCTTCCTTCCTTCCTTCCTTTCTTCCTTCCTCCTCCCTCCCTCCCTCCCTCCCTCCCTTTGTTCTTCCTCCCTCTCTTCCTCCCTTGCTCCTTCCCATTGTCCTTCCTTCCTTCCTTCCTCTTCCTTTCTTCCTTCCTTCCTTCCTTCCTTCCTTCTTCCTCCTTCCTCCCTCCCTCCCATTGTTCTTCCTCCCTCTCTTCCTCCCTCGCTCCTTCCCATTGTCCTTCCTTCCTTCCTTCCTTCCTTCCTTCCTTCCTTCCTTCCTTCCTTCCTTCCTTCCTTCCTCCCTCCCTTCCTCCCTCCTCCCTCCCTCCCTCCCTCCCTCCCTCCCTTTGTTCTTCCTCCCTCTCTTCCTCCCTTGCTCCTTCCCATTGTCCTTCCTTCCTTCCTTCCTCCCTTGTTTCTCATGGTGAGGTTTAATTGCCCAGGGTCGCATAGCCAGACTGAAGTTACCAGGGTTCAGAGTTTTGAACCAAATGAGGAAACCCACAGTAGGACTTTAAGATGGTCTCTCTTTCTCTCCATCTCTTTTCCTCTCCCACTCCCGCTCCCTCTCCCTTTCTTTCTTTCTTTCTCTTCCACTCTGTTCTTTTCTGTTCCCCTCTCCTTCTCTCCCTCCCTCCCTCTCCCTCTCTCTTTCTTTCTCTCTTTCTCTTCCTCTCTGTTGCTCTCCTGCTCCCTCTCCCTTTCTCTCTTCTTCCTCCTTTGTGTACCTCTCTCTTTTTCTCCCTCCCTCCCTCTCCCTCTCCCTTTCTCTTCCTTCTTCCCTCCCTCTTCCTCTCCCTTTCTTTCTCTCTTTCTCTTCTTCTCTGTTGCTCTCCCGCTCCCACTCCCTTTTCCCTTTCTCCCTCCCTCCCTCCTTTCTCTTCCTCCTTCCTTCCCCCTTCCCCTCCCTCTCCCTTTCTTTCTATCTTTCACACCCTCCCATCTTCCCTCCCTCTTCAGCCTACCTAAGTGGGAAAAGAGCCTCTGAATAAGTTGCTTTGAGCTCAGGGAGGGGGGAGGAAGTAGGGGGAGATCGAATTAGGTAACTGCATGTATTCTAATATACAAAACCTTCTACCTATCCAATTCCAATTACACCTGACTCTTTTGACTGGGGAAATACGAATAACTTAAGGAATGCAAGGGGAGATCGTGCGTTTTCCCCCTTGCGGCCCTAATTTATTTTTTTATGTCATTTAAATTGTTATGTAAAAGTTGTCCTGAGGCAATAAACTATGTACTATTTAAGAAAACAGAAGTTAATTAGGTGCTCGTCATAGGGAAAATGTGTGACACTCAGTGCGGTACTGGACTAGGAATATAGAAGGGCAGGTTCAATCTCCTACCCAACAGCTATGGAAGGTCTCTGAGGGATTTTGCAAGAGTCCTTGAGGATCCGTCACAGAGAAGAAGGGGTTGACCTATTCGCTCTCTCTCTTTTTATTTATTTATTTTATTTTATTTATTTATTTATTTTTCATATTTTTATACCGCCCTATCTCCCTAGGGACTCAGGGCGGTTTACAGGCAGATAAAAAATACATATAAATACAAAATAAAACATCAATTTAAAAACTTATTCCAAATAGCCGAATAATTAAAAATAACAGTATACATAATAAAACCCATTAAAACCAGTTTAAATTTAAAATCTAAAATCTAGTCCAGTCCTGCGCAGATGAATAGATGAGTTTTAAGCTCGCGGTGAAAGGTTCGGAGGTCCGGAAGTTGACGAAGTCCTGGGGGAAGCTCGTTCCAGAGGGTGGGAGCCCCCACAGAGAAGGCCCTTCCCCTGGGTGTCGCCAGACGGCACACTGCCTGGCCGATGGCACCCTGAGGAATCCCTCTCTGTGAGAGCGCACGGGTCGGTGAGAGGCAATCGGTAGCAGCAGACGGTCCCGTAAGTAACCCGGCCCTATGCCATGGAGCGCTTTGAAGATCATTACCAAAACCTTGAAGCGCACCCGGAAGGCCACAGGCAGCCAGTGCAGTCTGCGCAGGAGGGGTGTCACATGGGAGCCACGAGGGGCTCCCTCTATCACCCGCGCAGCTGCATTCTGAACTACCTGGAGCCTCCGGGTGCTCCTCAAGGGGAGCCCCATGTAGAGAGCATTGCAGTAATCCAAACAGGACGTCACGAGAGAACAAGTTTTTATTGATTTTTTAGTCGTTCCCCCCCAACATACAATATATGATTTATGAACAGAGCATTGGCCATATCGTATCTTATACAATTCAATATATTCAAATATATTTTACTTAGTTACAGTTTTTGCCAAAATATTCTTTTTTCATAGTTTTTTATTCATTTCCTAATATTTCCTTGTTCGTTTTATTAAGTCGCATCTTCTTTTGCCCTCAAGTTTCTAATTTCTCCATTTTTATTCGTGTTCATTCTCTTTCATTCTTTTTTTTAAAAAACTATTTCAATTTTTATCCGAATATATTCAAATATATTCGGGGTTGCCTTTCTTCCATTTCATCTTTTCCTTTTCACAGCAATCCTTTCTTCTCCTCTCACTCCTTTCCCTCCCTCCTTTTTTCCTACCTACTTTCTCCTCTCCTCTCCTACTTCCTTCTCTACTTCCCCTTCCTTTCTCCCCCTCCACCCTACTTCCTCCCTATCTAACCTTCTCTCCTACTCTTGTTTCCCCTGCCTTTCCTCCTCTCCTACTTCCTTCTCTACTTCCCCTTCCTTTCTCCCCCTCCACCCTACTTCCTCCCTATCTAACCTTCTCTCCTACTCTTGTTTCCCCTGCCTTTCCTCCTCTCTTCTTCCCTTTCTTCTTTCTCTCTCCCTCCTTCTCCCTTCCATCTCTCTCCTTCTTCTTATCTCTCTCTATTGCTGTATTTATTTTCATATCAATATTTCTGGTGTCCAGACATGGGGTTGACCTATTGTCCAAAGCACCTGAAGGAAGACAAGAAGTAACAGATGGAAACTCGTCAAAGAGAGAAGCAATCTAGAACTAAAGAGCAATTTCCTGACAGTGAGAACAATTAACCAACGGAAGGACTTCCCTCCAAAAGTTGTAGGTGCTCCTTCACTGGAGGTTTTCAAGAAGGTATTTGTCAGAGTATATTCATGAACTGGAATAGGGCATAGCAACAGGTCAGCCAATGGGGGGGACTGTTTGGTAATTGAAACATAGTATTTGTTGTATGGGGTCATAAGCAGGGATAAAATCCAGCCGGTTCTGACAGGTTCTGGAGAACAGATAGCAGAAACTTTGAGCAGTTCGGAGAACCAGCAAATACCACCTCTGGCTGGCCCCAGAGTGGGGTGGGAATGGGGATTTTGCAGTATCCTTCCCCTGGAGTGGGGTGGGAAAGGAGATTTTGCAGTATCCTTCCCATGGAGTGGGATGGGAATGGGGATTTTGCAGTATCCTTCCCCAGGAGTGGGATGGGAATGGAGATTTTGCAGTATCCTTCCCTTGCCACGGCTACCAAGCCACACCACACCCACCAAGCCACGGCCACAGAACCAATAGTGAAAAAAATTGAATTTCACCACTGGCCATATGAGACAGTTTGGAGCCTGGGCGTGGCTTAGCTGTTCTGTATCTAAGCTTGAAGTCACTAGTTTCTCCATCCTCCATTTTGCCTTCTCCATTTTGTGCTTCCATTTTGTGCTGTGTTTGTAACTGCTATTTCTCTTCTCTACAACATGGGAAAACCTACAAGGGCACTGTAGGCCTTATGTGTTGTTATGTATATAAAGACATTTTGAATCCTGCTGAATTGTCTGATTCTGCGTGCTGCAACAAACTCTTGACAATATTGGACAATCATTTGTCTGAAATGGTGCAGGCCTTCTTGCCATGATCAGGGAGTTTTACTAGAGGATCTCAAAGGTCTCTTCCAATTCCATTACTTTAAATTCTCTGTTCAGCGTCCCTCCCTTAGTTCAATTTAACTTTTCGGACTCTTTTTCGGATATGGACTGGAGAAATCCAGTTCAACTCCCACTACGTAGTCTATTTCATAGTCGAACTCCAGTTTGACTCCCACTACATAGTCTATTCCAGTTTAGAAGTCCATTGTTGTGGCCCACCAGACTCGGATGATGAGGAGGTTGGGGAGGAACTTGGGCCAGTTCTGGAATCTGGGGAAGGCTCTGATGGATGCTCTGTGTCAGACTCAGAGATACAGGCAGGGCCATCTAAAATTTCCCAGCCACCGGAGAGGCAGCTGCCTTTGAAGGCTGATATGAGTGAGGAGGAAGAACAGCTGGGGCCTGCATGTATGCGCAGAGCAGTTAGGAGAGGAGAACAATGGAGGACAAGGAGTCGACTCGGGAAGCAAAGCATCTGTGGACACTGAATGACTTCTCCCTGGCTGGGGAATAAATAGAAGGAAAGGGGAGTTGTGGTTGTAGGAGACAACCGTTCCTATTTCTGAAGATTTTGCTCATTGCGTTTCGTGTCACAGAGACTGCTCGCCAGAACTTAATTTGCAGCCTTTCGGCTGGGAACTCACGGCCTAGCAATTATCGCGAGTAACTGATAAGGTCTATTGCTGCAATTAACTCCTTGAAGGACTCTTGCCTGGACTTTCTGGTGGGCGAATGCAATTAATTCACAAGAGGTAAATTAAGAGGGTTTTTTCGTGACAAGGAGCCCGTTTCTTGCTTCTGCTAAGGCTGGGTCAGAATACCCATGCGGTAAAGTAGTGAAGGTGTTGGACTAAAGGCAGAGAGACAGGGCATTTAGTCCACTTTTAATCAGGGAAGCTCCTGAGGTGATGCTGACATGGTCAAACATTATCCATCCATCTTACCTCACAGGGTTGTGGTGGTGGGGTGGAAAAGAAGGAGGGACAACTATGCACATTGTCTTGAGTACTTCTTGAAAAAGCTAGAATATAAATATGTTTTTATGTCCTTGTAAGCCGCCTTGAGTTGCCATGTGCAAATTTTCTAAATAAATCAAATCAAATCAATACATTATATATTGATGATTATTTTTGTATAGCAAAAACAAATTTTTTCAACTATGTATTCATAGAACATAGGAAACAGAATAATAGAGAGGGAAAGGGGAGGGAGGGGAGGGGAGGAGAAGGGAGGGAGGGAGGGAGGGAGGGAGGGAGGAAGGAAGGAAGGAAGGAAGGAAGGAAGGAAGGAAGGAAGGAAGGAAGGAAGGGGAATGGAGAAAAGGCAATGGAAGGGAAGGGAAGGGAAAGGAAGGAAGGGGAAGGGAAGGGAAGAGAAGAGAAGAGAAGAGAAGAGAAGAGAAGAGAAGAGAAGAGAAGAGAAGAGAAGAGAAACCAATGGGGAATGTTGAGCAGAAGGAAGCAATATAAATTGGTGACATAGACTAAAATTATATCTATCATCTCTGTCCCTATTCCTCCCTCCCTCCCTCCCCCCTCCTCTGTTTCTGTCTCTGTCTGTCTCTCTCTCTGTCTCTGTCTCTCTGTCTTTCTCTGTGTCTCTCTCTGTGTCTCTCTCTGCTCTCTCTGTCTGTCTGTCTGTCTGTCTGTCTGTCTGTCTGTCTCTCTCTCTCTCTCTCTCTCTCTCTCTCTCTCTCTCTCTCCTATCTACCTAATGATTAAAAGGCCACTAATCCAAAAAGCAATCTGCAGCTTTGTTCTTTTTCCTTCCCTATAATCTTCACATCTATTCTTTAGGATTTTTGGCGTTCCCTTGCAAAAGAGTACGACTAAGATGTATGTTAGTTTCATATAATATCCCCGCTTTTGTATCAAATCTTCCTCCCCCCCCAAAAAAAAACCTTTAAAGATTTCCATTATACAATCTTCTCTGTACCTCTGACAGGTCTGATGCCTGCAGAATAGATGAATTCCTGAACAACGGCTGCAAATTTAATCCAACCGTTGACAAGGAGGGTAGAAATTTATAGGTGTATGCTTAAAAAGCTACACTCAAAAGGTAAAAGTGAAGAGTGTTCATCACCTATAGGACAGGTTAGACTGAGCTTCTTCCTACAGCAAGAGATCCTACATAACGTATCCAAAAATTAATAAACTACAGAACAGATAACAGAATACTAGAGCTGGAAGGGACCTTGGAGATCTTCTAGTCCAACCCCTCTGCTCCAGCAGGAAACCCTACACCATTTCAGACAAATGGTTGTCTAATCTCTTCTGAAAAACCTCCAGTGATGGAACACCCACAACTTCTGAAGGCAACTTCCATTCCACTGGTTAACTGTTCCGTCAGGAAATTTCTCCTTAGTTCTAAGTTGGTTTTTTTCTTGATTAATTTCCATCTGTTGTTTCTTTTTAAGAGGATAACATAACTGGAAGGGACCTTGTAGGTCATCTAGTCCAACTCTCTGCCTAAGCAGGAGACCCTATACCATTTCTGACAGATGGCAGTCCTGTCTCTTCTTGAAAGTTTCCAGTGATGAAGCTTCCACAGCTTCTGGAGGCAATTTGTATTCCATGGGTTGATTGTTCTCACTGTCAGGAAATTTCTCCTTATTTCTAGCTTGAATCTCTCCTTGGTCAGTTTCCATCCATTACTCCTTGTCTGGTTTTCGGGTGCTTTGGAAAATAAGTTGACCCCCTTCTTCTTTGTAGAAGCCCCTCTAATATTGGAAGTCTGCTATCACGTCACCCCTGGTCCTCCTTTTCTCTAGACTAGCTGTCAGATCGTGGGAGGCAATGAAGAGGCAGGACGACAGACAGTAACTTCAGCTCTTTATTTAAGTAAGTGACTTCTGCAAAGACTTAACTGGCAGCGCTTCTTTTAAAGGGAGCTGTCCCACCGATTCAGCCACTGACAAAGCTTTACTTTTCCCTCCGTTTGAATCCACCAATCAACGACGGGCCCCGTTTAAGTCCACCAATCAGCAGTGGGCATGCAAATGTCCAGCTAAAGCTGGACCTGAGTGAAGCCTACATCCCTGGCTTCACTTGCTATGTGTTGTGTCTCGTCCAAGCTCACCTCAGCCGGGGTCTTCTTATCTGCTTCCGAACACGGAAGAAGAAATACCTCCAGCCCCCAGCCCTGGCTCCATGCCCAGACAGGCTGAAGAAGAAGAAGAAATACCTCCAGCCCCCAACTCTGGCTCCATGCCCAGGCAAATGGAGCAACTAGACCCCTCCCCCTCCTCCACAGCATGTGAGCCTGAGGAAGGTTTATTACCAACAGCTGCCGACTGGAGTGACCCTCGTGTCAGAAGACTTGATAGGCGGATGCAACAGAAGGAAGGGAGGGGCAGGCCTGGATAAGTGCTGAGTCATGGAGCCACACCCCACGGCCTATATAAAGGATCTGCTTTCTGGCATTCTCTGAGTCAGGCAAAGTCTAAACATATCTTGCTGAAGTCACTTTCTGGTCTCCTGCCTGCCTTGAGGACTTTGCTAGGACTTTGGCAGAGCTGCAGAGGCACACCTGATTTGGATTTCCCTAACCCGGCCGTCAGCGGAGGAGTGGGACACGACACTATGTACATATGTAGCACAAAAGTAAAGGTAAAGGTTTCCCTCGCACATACGTGCTAGTTGTCCCCAACTCTAGGGAGCAGTGCTCAACTCCATTTCAAAGATGAAGAGCCAGTGCTGTCCAAAGATGTCTCCATGGTCATGTGGCCGGCATGACTAAACTCCAAAGGTGCACAGAACACTGTTACCTTCCCACCAAAGGGGGTCCCTATTTTTTCTACTTGCATTTTTTACCTGCTTTCAAACTGCTAGGTTGGCAGAAGCTGGGACAAGGAACGGAAGCTCACCCCGTTATGCGGCACTAGGGATTCAAACCGCTGAACTGCCAACGTTTCGATCAACAAGCTCAGCATCTTAGCCACTGAGACACCGTGTGCCATATATATGTAACACTAGCCATACCCAATTCCCTCAACCATTCTTCATATGTTTTTACCTCCAGACTTTTAATCATCTTAGTTGCTCTTCTGTGCACTTTTACCAAAGTATGAAGCTCTGAATCAGCGACTGAGAAATTATATGAAGACATGGATTTTCCCAAGTGAATTTTGGATTTCAGACTTGAGGGAAATTGAGTGATTTGGGTTTTGCATCCAAACACGGATGCATATCTAAGGAATCCATGTTCTGAATTAAATTAGAATGGAATGGAATGGAATGGAATGGAATGGAATAACAGAGTTGAAAGGGACTTTGGAGGTCTTCTAATCCAACCCCCTACTTTGGCACAAAGCCCTATATCATTTCAGACAAATGGTTGTCCAAACTTTTCTTTAAAAACTTCCAGTGTTGGAGCATTCACAACTTCTAGAGGCAAGTTGTTCCACTGGCTAATTTTTCTGTCAGGAAATTTCTCCTTAGTTCTAAGTTGCTTCTCTCCTTGATTAGTTTCCACCCATTGCTTCTTGTCCTGCCTTCAGGTGCTTTGGAGAATAGCATGACTCTGTCTTCTTTGCGGCAGCCCCTGAGATATTGGAACACTGCTATCATGTCTCCCCAGTCCTTCTTTTCACTAAACTAGGCATACGGAGTTCCTGCAACTGTTCTTCATATGTTTTAGCCTCCAGTCCTCTAATCATCTTTGTTGCTCTTCTCTGCACTCTTTCTAGAGTCTCAACATCTTTTTTACATTGTGGCGACCAAAACTGAATGCAATATTCCAAGTGTAGCCTTACCAAGACCTTATAAAGAGGTATTAACACTTCACGTGATCTTGATTCTATCCCTCTGTTTATGCAGCCCAGAACTATGTTGGCTTTTTTAGCAGCTGCTGGACACTGCTGGCTCATATCTAAATGGTTGTCCACTAGGACTCCAAGATCCCTCTCACAGGGATCAAAATACTACTATTTTTCTTTATATAATTTTTATTATAAATTTACTTTGTATAAATCTTGCTTTATATACGCCACAAACTTGTACGACTTTAAGATAGATTTTCTTCCTCCAGAAAATCTTCAACCAATCAATGATAAGATCAAAGTTCACCCTAGTCATTCTTTCATTCATTGTAAAACTGAGTAAGCTTTCATGGTTTGCTAATCTTTCCAAAGACAACTATCAGTGATTCTTAGTGTAGAACAAAACTGTTATAACCAACTAGGGCAATTAATTTACAGCATACTAATTTTTGTTCCAGTCTATTTGGTAAATAGGTGTAAGTGCAGCTTCATTAAAAACATTTAATTATTTACTCAGGGGACCAGAAACAGCTGTTCAGCCAGGTAAAGAAATTTGCAGGCAGATTTTTTGAAATGTGGACTTTATTTCCACTTAAATACATTTTTCATAATGCATTAAAAAAATTCTATTACTTTGCGAATGGAGATGTAGCTAATAGGCTCTGCATATTTAAACAACAACTTTGAGATCCCAGATATGTACAATTGCTCCTTTTTTGCTCCCACCCTAGTTTTGAAAATTGCAGCTCGTTTTTAATTTTCCCCAGGGATTTGGTAAGATTGGAAGGGTCCCATGGTATTATCTAGCCTAATTCCAAAACAAATTTGATTGCAACAGCCAATAGAAATAAATCCTAATGCTCCCAAGATCTCTCCCAAGGAGGAGGTCTATTTTCAGTGGCAACAAAGAATTATTTAGTGGGTTTTTGGTATTTTGAGTGAAAGTACAAATGGTAACTGTATTGTGAGATCTAAAGTATGCTAAAAATGCTAAAGTTTCTTCTAAGCTGATCTTGACTCTAAATCACTAAGTAGACTTGGACATGAGTTTTCTTGAAAATAAATATGGAATAATCTCCTCCTCCTCCTCCTCCACTTCCTCCTCCTCCACTTCCTCCTCCTCCTCCTCCTCCTCCTCCTCCTCCTCTGGTCCTTCCTTCCCTGTGACCCATCATTCAACTCTTCCTCCTCCTCCTCCTCCTCCTCCTCCTCCTCCTCCTCCTCCTCCTCCTCCTCCTCCTCCAAATAAAAGTTGCAAGAGACCTTGGAGGTCTTATAGTTCAACCCTCTGCTCAAGCAGGAGACCCTTCTTTCCTCCTCCTCCTCCTCCTCCTCCTCCTCCTCCTCCTCCTCCTCCTCCTCCTCCTCCTCCTCCTCCTCTTCTGGTCCTTCCTTCCCTGTGACCCATCATTCAACTCCTCCTCCTCCTCCTCCTCCTCCTCCTCCTCCTCCTCCTCCTCCAAATAAAAGTTGCAAGAGACCTTGGAGGTCTTATAGGTCAACCCTCTGCTCAAGCAGGAGACCCTTCTTTCCTTCTCCTTCTCCTTTTCCTTCTCCTTCTCCTTCTCCTTCTCCTTCTCCTTCTTCTCCTTTTCCTTCTGCTTCTCCTCCTCCTCCTCCTCCTCTTCCTCCTGACTTTTTGATGTCCCTTGTACTGTGTTCCTTAAACTAAGGTGGGCAAAGTACACCAGGTGAGGTCTAGCTACTGGAAAAATAAAATGAAGTTTTATATTACATTTATATTACAAGGTTAAACGATTTGTTTGATTTTAGGTGTGATTGCTTCACTGGGAACCAAGATAAGTGATGGTTTCATTTCATATTTCAGCAAATCAGAAGGATGCAGGCAGGCCAGGAAACAAGTTTATTTATTAAATGATATTGATCTGTTTTGCAATAAGGATGTCTGAAATTCGTATATTACAGAAATATATTCTAAGGCAGGAATAGAACAATAGGGATATATTTTTCTTTAAAAAAAATCAGACTATGTTTAGCACAAGTGGGTCAATTCATTAGCTAGACTTTCCTCAAGATCTTCTTTGCACATCTTTCATTTTCATAGGCAGGAAAACCAGATGCGCAGATGTAGTTTAACAGTGGTACCTTTGAGTGGGATTGTTCTGTCTCTGTCCTCACTTTGGAGTAACGAACTGGCCTACAGCCAGTGGATTCACGGCTCCTATCAGTCCTGGCCGAGAAAACACAGCTGCCTGCCAAAAAGTTCAAACAGATGAAGACTTCAGCTCACTTCGACACTGTTCAGCTAATTTGCTTCCCGTGGAACTGAGAGCAGACCCAAAGCTCCTTATATATCCTGTGGGGTGGGGCTCCTGCCCTACCCTTCCCTTTGATGACGCTGCCTCTCTAATCTTCTGAAGTGCGGGTCGATCTAGGTTTGATTAGTATTATTATCAGCTGCGTCTGAAGGCGTAGCCTGAGGAAGGGAAGAATCAGGGGGTATTGGCCTCATTACGTCCCCCGACTGGCCTGGTTCTGGCTCCTGGAGCTGGGCCAGAGGAATCGGTGCTTCTGAGGTAAGACTTACCGGCCCTTCCCCCTCACACTCAGAGTCACTTTCAGGCATGGGGTCAGGTTCGGGGGCTGGAGCCACAACAGGGATACAGAATAAGATAGTTGGAAGCAGTGGTGGGTTTCAAAAATTTTTACTACCGGTTCTCTGGGTGTGGCTTAGTGGGTGTGACATGGCTTGGTGGGCAGGGGAAGGATACTGTAAAATTCCCTATTTCCTCCCAATCAGCTAAGACTCAGGAGGCAGAGAATAGTTGGATGTGGGGCCAGTGAGACCTGGAATTTGTTGGTTCTCTGAACTGCTCAAAATTTCTGCTACCAGTTCTCAAGAACTGGTCAGAACCTGCTGAAACCCACCTCTGATTGAAAGGGACCTTGGAGATCTTCTAGTCCAGAATGTAGACCACACCTGGAATACTTGTTATCAATTTTGGTCATCACACTACAAAGAAAAGATGTTGAGACTTTGAAAAAGGTTCATAGAAGAGCAACTAAGATGATCAGAGGCCTGGAGATTAAAACATATGCAGAACGGCTGGAGGATTTGGGTTTGGCTAGTCTAGAGAAAAGAAGGATTAGGGGGTGACATGATAGCACTATTCCATATTTGAGGAGCTGCCACAAAGAGGAGTAGGTCAAATTATTCTCCAAAGCAAATGAGGGCAGGACAAGAAGCAACGGATGGAAATTGATCAAGGAGAGAAGCAAACTGGAACTAAGAAGGAACTTCCTAACAGTGAGAACAATTAACCAGTGTGTTGTGTCTCGTCCGATCTCACCACAGCGGGCCTTCTTATCTGCTTCCGAACACGGAGGAATGTCCTAGTATGCCTCCTGGCCCCAGCCCTGGCTCCATGCCCAGACAGGCTGAAGAGGAGGAAGTATCTCCAGCCCCCAGCTCTGGCTCCATGCCCAGGCAAACGGAGCAACTAGACCCCTCCCCCTCCTCCACAGCATGTGAGCCTGAGGGAGGTCAATTGCCAACAGCTGCAGACTGGAGTGACCCACGTGTCAGAAGACTTGATAGACGGAAGCAACAGAAGGAAGGGAGGGGCAGGCCTGGATAAGTGCTGAGTCATGGAGCCACACCCCATGGACTATATAAAGGACCTGCTTTCTGGCATTCTATGAGTCAGGCAAAGTCTAAACATATCTTGCTGAAGTCACTCTCTGGTCTCCTGCCTGCCCTGAGGACTTTGCTAGGACTTTGGCAGAGCTGCGGAGGCACGCCTGATTCGGATTTCCCTGACCCGGCTGTCAGCGGAGGAGTGGGACACGACACAGTGGAACAGAAGCTGCCTTCAGAAATCATGGGCACTTCATCACCGGAGGTTTTTAGGAAGAGACTGGACAATCAGTTGTCTGAAATGGTATAGAGCTGTGATGCCACAGTGCCACAGGTAGCACACGTAGCCGCATCGGTGGGCATGCGAGCTCAGCTTCGGCTTGCATGTGCACGCTGGCCAGCTGATTTTTGGGCCTTCTGGGCCCACCAGTAGTAGGAAAACAGGCTGTTTCCTGCCTCCAGAGGCCCCCAGGTGCTGGTGGGAAGGCCCATTTTTTTCTCTCTCCCCAGGCTCCAGAACCTTTCTAGGAGCTTGGGGAGGGCAAAAATGGCCTTGCCTACCCCCTGGAGGCTGTACGGAGGCCAGAAACGACCCATTTGTCAACTTCCAGTGGGACCGGAAGGCCCATTTTTTGCTCTCTGCAGCCTCCAGAGCATTTCTAGGAGCCTGTGGAAGGTGAAAACAGCCTTCCCCACCCACCCAGAGGCCCTCCGGAGACCGGAAATGAACTGGTAGTGGAGATCACAGATGGGCCTACCTACCCACCCTGCTGCTATGACATCCTATTTAGGCATGTTTTGTGGTCGGGGGCATGCGCAGAAGGCGCATGCGCAAGCCAAGCACGTGTGTGGAAGGCCGGGCACAGGCACAGAAGGTGTGCGCATGAGGCAAGCGTGCACATGGACAGGCGGCAAACCGACGGTAACAAAAAGTGTAACCCACCACTCATTCCAGCCCCATGATTCTACCACTACGAGATTCAAAACGAGAAAGAAAACAGATCAGAACATTATTTAATGAGTGAAGTGCAAGAATCCGGGATAGCTCAGGCTGTTAAGAAGCCTGTTATTAGAACACAGCAGCCTGCAATTACTGCAGGTTCAAGCCCGGCTCAAGGTTGACTCAGCCTTCCATCCTTTATAAGGTAGGTAATATGAGGACCCAGATTGTTGGGAGGGCAATAAGTTGACTTTGTAAAAAATATACAAATAGAATGAGACTATTGCCTTATACACTGTAAGCCGCCCTGAGTCTTCGGAGAAGGGCGGGATATAAATGTAAACAAACAAACAAACAAACAAAAATCCCAGACTGAGGTCCCACATATGGCCATCAAAGTCACCGGGGTGACTTTGAGCCAACATCACCTTGCAACTCACACTTATTTTATAGAACTTTTTCTATGGGATGGGGGAAAATTGGAGGAGAAAGTATTAGATATGCTCCCTTGAACTCCTGGAGGCAAGAGGGATATAAATTGAACGAACGACTTGATACAACATGCCTGGATTTTCCCATCTACAAATATAAAGTAAATCCAGCATGGATTTTCTTGAGCCAAAAATAATGTGATTCTCCAAAGAGATTCCCGCATGGCACACAGTTCTCAATTAACAGAGTATAGGTGGGACTCAGCCGTAGTCTAGGTGAGATACGTGAAACTTTAATTAAGTCTTTAAAACTTACTGTAAATAAATAACAGTCCGGCTGTACACTTATAAATATCTTTCTTGGGAAAAGCCAACTTTTTGTTTCGAATATAGAGCAACCAGGTGTTTCTGGATAACAAGATTAGTGAGTCCTAATACATTGATGGGACATAATAATAGTAGAATAGGTAGAATTAGTGGGACATAATAATAACAACTTGCTATTTCGCTTCTGTAAGAATTGCTTTGCTCCTGTAAGAATTAGAATTGGCTCTGCCATTTGCTTCTACCCCTATTTTACTCCTGCTATCTTGTTTTTTTTGTACCACTCAGTGCCTAGTGGGATTACGTAATGGCTTGGCAGGGTTACATTGGGCAATTACTTGTGTTGCTAAGCACCCAGCCCCTCTGTTGCTAAGCACTCAGCCCCTCTGTTCCTTGCTGCATGGGTATTGCAGGGCTACAAGGAAAACATGGGCCAGGAGGCTAGAATTGGGTACTAAGCTGATGTCTCTGAATGTATAAAAGGATGCCATTGTTCTGACCCAGCCTTAGCAGAACCAAAAAACAGATTCCTTATCCCCAAAAAACCTCCTTTATTTAACTACTGTGAATTAATGGAATTTACACACAGAAAAGTCCAGGCAATAATTTTTCAAAGGGTTAACTGCAATAACAGACCTCATCAGTCCTTGGATAATTGCAAGGCTGAGAGCTTCCAGTTGCAAAGCTGTAAATTAATTCCTGGCAAGAATTCTCTGAGGGACGAACCACGATAAGCAAATCTTCCGAAAGAAATACGAACGGTTGTCTCCTGCAACCACCATTTCCTTTTTGCTTCTATTTATTCCCCAGATAGGGAGGGGCCATTCAGCGTCCACGTGTGCCTTTCTTCAGGAGTCAGCCCCTGTTCCTCAGTTGTTCTCCTCTCCTAACTGCTCTGCACATTCATGCATAATAATAATAATAATAATAATAATAATAATAATAATAATAATAATAATAATAATAATAATAATAATAATAATAATAATAATAATAATAATAATAATAATAATAATAATAATTTATTATTATTATTATTATTATTATTATTATTATTATTATTATTATTATTGTTATTTTTATTTTTTTTGTTATTGTTATTGTTATTGTTATTTAATTTCTATACCGCCCTTCTCCCGAAGGACTCAGGGCGGTTTACAGCCAACTAAAACAACAATAAATAAATATGATATACAGTTAAGAACAATTAAAAAAAAACCTATTCAATTTGGCCCAATTAATTAAAATATACAATAAAACCCTAAAAAACCCATTAAAATTGGTAATAAATATCTATTTTATGCTAGTCCTGCACGAGAGAATAAATACGTCTTCAGCTTGCGGTGAAAGGTCCGGAGGTCAGGAAGCTATCGAAGTCCTGGGGGAAGCTCGTTCCAGAGGGTAGGGGCCTCCACAGAGAAGGCTCTCCCCCTGGGGGCCGCCAGCCGACATTGTTTGGCCGACGGCACCCTGAGGAGGCCCTCCCTATGAGAGCACACAGGTCAGTGGGAGGCAATCGGTAGCAGCAGGTGGTCCCGTAGATAGCCCGGTCCGAAGCCATAGAGCAATTTAAAGGAGGTGACCAACACCTTGAAGTGCACCCAGAAGACCACAGGCAGCCAGTGCAACTTGCGCAGGAGAGGTGTTATATGGGAGCCATGAGTAGCTATCACACACGCAGCCACATTCTGGACCAACTGGAGCCTCCGGGTGCTCTTCAAGGGGAGCCCCATGTAGAGAGCATTACAGTAGTCCAGGCAAGAAGTGACGAGGGCATGGGTGACTGTGCATGTGGGGTGCCTCAGGTGTCGATTCTCTCCTGTTCAACATCTATATGAAGCCGTTGTGCAAGGTCATCAGTGGCTTTGGGGTGAGATACCAGCTGTACGCTGATGATACTCAGCTGTACTTTTCCACCCCAGGCCACCCCAACGAAGCTGTCGAAGTGCTGTCCCAGTGCCTGGAAGCCATACGGGTCTGGATGGGGAGAAACAGACTCAGACTCAATCCATCCAAGACAGAGTGGCTGTGGATGCCGGCACCCCGGTAAAGTCAGCTGCAACCGCGGCTGACTGTTGGGGGTGAGTCACTGGCCCCAACAGAAAGGGTGCGCAACTTGGGCGTTCTCCTGGATGGACGGCTGTCGTTTGAAGCTCAGTTGGAGGCCGTCTCCAGGAGAGCCTTTTACCAGGTTTGCCTGCTTCACCAGTTGCGCCCCTTTCTTGACCG
>NC_080540.1:298414023-298544023 GCF_028640845.1 Ahaetulla prasina | reverse complement strand
CCACCCCTTTTAACACTCTTCCCTCTTCTACCTTCTTTTACTTTTCAGACCTTCCTCTCCTTCTCTTATCTACATCCTCTCCTCCCTCCACCCTACCCCTTCCTTCTCCCTCTTCTACTCCTCTTCCTTCCTCTTCTCCTCTTTCCTACCTACTACTCTCTCCTCTTTTCTCCCTCCCCACCGTTCTAAAATGGTAACTGGGCAGACCCGACCCTACATTAATTTATACATCTTCAATAATCCCTGTACATTAACCATCACTCCATCCTTTACCCTCAACCCCCAATTCCCTCCCCTTAACCCCCATCCTCCCCTTCTCTTATCTACATCCTCTCCTCCCTCCACTCTACACCTTCCTTCTCCCTCTTCTCCCCCTCTTCCTTCCTCTTCTCCCTCTTCTCCCCCTCTTCTCCTCTTTCCTACCTCCTACTCTCTCCTCTTTTCTCCCTCCCCACCATTCTAAAATGGTAGCTGGGCAGACCCGACCCTACATTAATTAATTAAACTCGGTTGGTTTCTTGAAGACATTTCATTATCTAACTAGGTGATCTCAGTAGAGGGAAATGGGATTTGAGGAGAGGAGGAAGAGGAGGAGGAGGAGAAGGAAGAAGAGGAAGAGCACTCTGGGGTTCTCGGCACTCTCTAAACTTGGTTGGTTTCTTGCAGAAATTTCATTATCTAATTAGGTGACCTCATTAGAGGAGGATGGGATTTGAGGAGAGGAGGAGGAGGGGGGGGTTGTGGGATTCTCAGTGTTCTCTACCTTTGTTGCTTTCTTGGAGAGATTTCATTATTAATATAGGGAAGATAAATATCTTGTGGCCAGATGAGTAGCAAGCAAGGTTAACAAATAAAATATAAAATAAGTATCAAATATAGTAAAATAATAACTCCCTTTGTAAGATCCTGTAATCCTTTAATTCAAGACAGATTCAGGGCTATTGGATGGTGCTGAGCATTTATTGGCTGGATGCCCTTCCTGACGTCAATTGGGAGTTCACAGCAAAATAAAATTAAAAAAAAATGTTCCTGAGGAGAGAGAAACATCTGCCGCTACCTAGGATTGAACCCTCAGCTTTCTGAGTGAAAGGTGAGATTTTTCACTACAGGGCCACCATGCCACCAAAACAATAAAATAAAAAAAAATACAATTAAAAAAAATGAAATAAAAAATAAAATAAAGTGAAATGAAATGAAATGAAGTAAAATAAAGTATAAGCAATCCTTGACTTACAACCACAATTGAGCACAACATTTCTGTTGTTAAGCGAAACAGTTGATATGTGAATTTTGCCCCATTTTGTGACCTTTCTTGCCACACTTGTTCAGTGAATCAGTCAGTAACACGGTTGTTAAATGAATCTGGCTTCTCCATTGACTTTGCTTGTCAGAAGATTGACAAAATTGATTGTGTAACCCCAGGGCACTGCAACCGTCATAAATATGAGGCAGTTGCTGAGTATCTGAATTTTGATCACATGACCATGGGGATGCTGCAGTGGTCATAAGTGTGAAAAATGGTCATGAGTCACTTTTTTCATGCTGTTGTCACTTTGAACAGTCTGTTGTGTCTGCGTCCCCCGAGCTGGGGCCCCAGCCAGAAAATGACTCGGAAAGTGAGGGGGAAGGGCAGTCAGGACTTACCTCTGGAGCACCGGCTTCCCTGGCTCAGCTCCAAGAGCCAAAGGCAGGCCAGGTGGAGGAGATAACGAGGCCTCCATCCCCTGACTCTTCCGCCCCCCCCAGGCCACACCTCCAGACCCGGCTGATGGCAGTCAGGCCTGGCTGGACCCTAGGTTTCATAGGCAGGAGAGGCGGGAACAACAGAACAAGGGTGGGGCAGGCCTAGGAAGTGCTGAGTCATGGAGCCACACCCCACAGGATATAAAAGCATAGGGCTGCTATGCCTCTTTGTAGCAGGCATATCAACTGCTTAACTAGAGCTGAAGTACTATTTGTTCCTGGGTGACTCATCGGCATCAAGTGAGATAACAGAGACACTTGGCAGATGCTCACTAGTTTGCTGCCAGAAGCTGATAGTTGCCAGCTAATTAAGTCATCGCTCAGACTGAGGCGAGGGGGACAGAACACGGTCACTCAACAAACTCTCCGACCGGTCGCAGACGGTGTTGACAGGGGGGCAGAGGTCGACCGCGAGGTGCCTCACTTGTGGGGTCCCACAAGTGAGGTCGATTCTCTCGCCCCTGCTGTTCAACATCTATATGAAGCTGTTGGGTGAGATCATCAGTGGCTTCGGGGTGAGTTACCAGCAGTACGCTGATGACACCCAGCTGTACTTTTCCAACCCGGGCCACCCCAATGAAGTTGTTGAAGTGCTGTCCCGGTGTTTGGAAGCCGTACGGGTCTGGATGGGGAGAAACAGGCTCAAGCTTAATCCCTCCAAGATGGAGTGGCTGTGGATGCCGGCATCCCGATTCAGCCAGCTGCAGCCGCGGCTGGCTGTTGGAGGCGAGTTATTGGCCCCAAAGGATAGGGTGCGCAACTTAGGTGTCCTCCTGGATGATCGGCTGTCGCTTGAAGATCATTTGACGGCCGTCTCCAGGAAAGCCTTGCACCAGGTTCGCCTGGTTCGGCAGTTGCGCCCCTTCCTTGATCGGGATGCCTTGTGCACGGTCACTCATGCGCTCGTTACCTCTCGCTTGGATTATTGCAATGCTCTCTACATGGGGCTCCCCTTGAAGTGCACTCGGAGGCTTCAGTTAGTCCAGAATGCAGCTGCGCGGGTGATAGAGGGAGCTACGCGTAGCTCCCACGTAACACCACTCCTGCGCAGACTGCACTGGCTACCTGTGGCCTTTCGAGTGCACTTTAAGGTGTTGGTTACGACCTTTAAAGCGCTCCATGGCTTAGGGCCTGGGTACTTACGGGACCGCCTGGTGTTACCACATGCCTCCCACCGACCCGTACGCTCTCACAGAGAGGGACTTCTCAGGGTGCCGTCCGCCAAACAATGCTGGCTGGTGGCCCCCAGGGGAAGGGCCTTCTCTGTGGGGGCTCCCACACTCTGGAACGAGCTTCCCCCGAGCTTACGCCAAATACCTGACCTTCGGACATTCCGTCGCGAACTGAAGACACACCTTTTTATTCGCACGGGGCTGGCTTGAATTGAATTTAAATTTTTAAATTTTGTAAATTTTATTAATTTTAAATGGGGTTTTTAGTTCATGGCATATTTTAATTTTTTCAGGCTAATTTTAAAATAAGTTTTTTAAATTGTATTTTAATTTGTACATTGTATGTTTTATCTTGCCTGTACACCGCCCTGAGTCCTTCAGGAGAAGGGCGGTATAAAAATCAAATAAATAAATAAATAAATAAATAAATAAATAAATAAATAAATAAATAAATAAATAAATAAATAAATAAACTGTTGTAAGTCGAAGACTACCTGTAAAATAATAAAATAAAATGATATGAAGATATGATAAAATAAATATGAAATCAATAATATAATAAATTTGATATGATAAAATTATATAAAATAAAATAAATATAACAAAATAATAAAATAAAATAAAAATGATGTGAAGATATGATAAAATAAATATTATGAAATAAATAATATAAATGGGATATGATAAAATAAAATAATAAAAATAAAATAATATAAAAAATAAAATAAAATGATATGGTAAAATAAACAAATATAATATAAAATAAATATAAGATAAGATAAAATAAAATAAAAAAATAAGCAAATATAATATAGAGTAAATAAATATGAAGTAAATAAATATAAAATAAATATGATGTGATTAAAGTAAAGTATCCCACCGACCCGTACGCTCTCACAGAGAGGGACTTCTCAGGTGCCGTCCGCCAAACAATGCTGGCTGGTGGCCCCCAGGGGAAGGGCCTTCTCTGTGGGGGCTCCCACACTCTGGAACGAGCTTCCCCCGAGCTTACGCCAAATACCTGACCTTCGGACATTCCGTCGCGAACTGAAGACACACCTTTTTATTCGCACGGGGCTGGCTTGGATTGAATTTAAATTTTAATTTTGTAAATTTTATTAATTTTAAATGGGGTTTTTAGTTCATGGCATATTTTAATTTTTTCAGGCTAATTTTAAAATAAGTTTTTTAAATTGTATTTTAATTTGTACATTGTATGTTTTATCTTGCCTGTACACCGCCCTGAGTCCTTCAGGAGAAGGGCGGTATAAAAATCAAATAAATAAATAAATAAATAAATAAATAAATAAATAAATAAATAAATAAATAAATAAATAAATAAACTGTTGTAAGTCGAAGACTACCTGTAAAATAATAAAATAAAATGATATGAAGATATGATAAAATAAATATGAAATCAATAATATAATAAATTTGATATGATAAAATTATATAAAATAAAATAAATATAACAAAATAATAAAATAAAATAAAAATGATGTGAAGATATGATAAAATAAATATTATGAAATAAATAATATAAATGGGATATGATAAAATAAAATAATAAAAATAAAATAATATAAAAAATAAAATAAAATGATATGGTAAAATAAACAAATATAATATAAAAAAAATATAAGATAAGATAAAATAAAATAATATAAAAAATAAAATAAAATGATATGGTAAAATAAACAAATATAATATAAAATAAATATAAGATAAGATAAAATAAAATAAAAAAATAAGCAAATATAATATAGAGTAAATAAATATGAAGTAAATAAATATAAAATAAATATGATGTGATTAAAGTAAAGTATCCCACCGACCCGTACGCTCCCACAGAGAGGGACTCCTTAGGGTGCCGTCCGCCAGGCAGTGCCGACTGGCGACACTCAGGAGAAGGGCCTTCTCTGTGGGGGCTCCCACCCTCTGGAACGAGCTCCCCCCAGGACTGTGCCAACTTCCTGACCTTCGAACCTTCCGCCGCGAGCTTAAGACACATCTATTTATTTGTGCGGGGCTGGCCTAGGGTTTAGTTTTTAAAAATTAGTTTTAAATGGGGTTTTGTACTATTTTAATCGATATTTTTAAATTTGGCCTAATGTAATAAGTTTTTTAAAATGTTGTTTTAACTTGTATTTATTCTGATGTTTTTTATGTTTTTATATGGCTGTAAACCGCCCTGAGTCCTTCTGGGAGGTAGGGCGGTATAAAAATTTGAATAATAAATAAATAAATAAAATAAATAAAGTAAAAAGTCAAGTCAAATCAAGTCAAGAAATGTAAAGTAAAGTAAAGTAAAGTAAAGTAAAATAAAATAAAATAGCTGCTACAGAAGAGTTACATCCAATCCCCTCTTTCCCCCCCACCCCAATAAAAGTAGCTCAATTCCCAGAAACCTGGGAAATAAAATCGTGAGATAAAGACAAACAGGAGGCCCTTCACAAAGTAGCCCCACAGCTGCAAGGATTCCCCTCTGGAGAAACCACAGATCCTGTTTTCCGGATCGTGTGAATTCAGGCAGAATCGCGGAGCATTTCTGGGCTTGCCCTCAGCAGCATCTCCTGGTTGTGTCATTTTCTATCCCACATCTCAGCGAAGAAGTCTCGACAACAGCAAAAACGACAACAACAAGGACCGCAATTATGGGCAATTGTCGGCCCAAAGAGTGACCTTGCTTGATGAAATCTCCCGTGCCGTTTTGCGCAGAAGCTGGTGACACAGTCGGCTTTTATAACCACCATCAACAAAAATCAATTTCGCAAACATCCGGCTCAGGCAGGTTATTTAAAGCCCATTATTGTGAAGCCGGCTTTGCAGACCCGAAGGCAAAAAAAATAATAATAATAATGCCAGACGTCGTCTTCTCTTAAAACGCGTTCCTCTAATGAGATTTATTTATATATATATATTTTAAAACTTTAATTATGTCTCCGCTTTTCTTTTAACCTCAATTTGGATTAATTCCCTGCATGGGATGAAAATGGCTCGGTTGTGTTTTGATTGAGTGTGCTGATGTTGAAGCAACGATGTAGCTGCATTTCCTTCTAGCTCTATCTTTTCTTTTCTTTCTTTCTTTCTTTCTTTCTTTCTTTCTTTCTTTCTTTCTTTCTTTCCTTCCTTCCTTCCTTCCTTCCTTCCTTCCTTCCTTCTTTCTTTCTTTTTGGTCTCTCTCCCTCTTTCCTTGTTTCTGCCCTCTCTCCTTTTTCCTTCCTTCCTTCCTTCCTTCCTTCCTTCCTTCCTTCCTTCCTTCCTTCCTTCCTTCCTTCTTTTCGGTCTCTCTCCCTCTTTCCTTGTTTCTGCCCTCTCTCCTTTTTCCTTCCTTCCTTCCTTCCTTCCTTCTTTCTTTCTTTTCAGTTTCTCTCCCTCTTTCCTTGTTTCTGCCCTCTCTCCTTTTTCCTTCCTTCCTTCCTTCTTTTCCGTCTCTCTCCCTCTTTCCTTGTTTCTGCCCTATCTCCTTTTTCCTTCCTTCCTTCCTTCCTTCCTTTCTTCCTTCCTTCCTTCCTTCCTTCCTTCTTCCTTCCTTCCTTCCTTCCTTCCTTCTTCGGTCTCTCCCTCTTTCCTTGTTTCTGCCTCTCTCCTTTTTCCTTCCTTCCTTCCTTCCTTCCTTCTTTCTTTCTTTTCAGTTTCTCTCCCTCTTTCCTTGTTTCTGCCCTCTCTCCTTTTTCCTTCCTTCCTTCCTTCTTTTCGGTCTCTCTCCCTCTTTCCTTGTTTCTGCCCTCTCTCCTTTTTCCTTCCTTCCTTCCTTCCTTCCTTCTTTTCGGTCTCTCTCCCTCTTTCCTTGTTTCTGCCCTCTCTCCTTTTTCCTTCCTTCCTTCCTTCCTTCCTTCCTTCCTTCCTTCCTTCCTTCCTTCCTTCCTTCCTTCTTTCTTTCTTTTCAGTTTCTCTCCCTCTTTCCTTGTTTCTGCCCTCTCTCCTTTTTCCTTCCTTCCTTCCTTCCTTCTTTCTTTCTTTCTTTCTTTTCGGTCTCTCTCCCTCTTTCCTTGTTTCTGCCCTCTCTCCTTCCTTCCTTCCTTCCTTCCTTCCTTCCTTCTTTCTTTCTTTTCAGTTTCTCTCCCTCTTTCCTTGTTTCTGCCCTCTCTCCTTTTTCCTTCCTTCCTTCCTTCCTTCCTTCCTTCCTTCCTTCCTTCCTTCCTTCCTTCCTTCCTTCCTTCCTTCTTTTCGGTCTCTCTCCCTCTTTCCTTGTTTCTGCCCTCTCTCCTTTTTCCTTCCTTCCTTCCTTCCTTCCTTCTTTCCTTCCTTCCTTCCTTCCTTCCTTCCTTCTTTCTTTCTTTTCAGTTTCTCTCCCTCTTTCCTTGTTTCTGCCCTCTCCTTTTCTTTCTTTCTTTCTTTCTTTCTTTCTTTCTTTCTTTCTTTCTTTTCAGTTTCTCTCCTCTTTCCTTGTTTCTGCCTCTCTCCTTTTCCTTCCTTCCTTCCTTCCTTCCTTCCTTCCTTCCTTCCTTCCTTCCTTCCTTCCTTCTTTCCTTCTTTTCAGTTTCTCTCCCTCTTTCCTTGTTTCTGCCCTCTCTCCTTTTTCCTTCTTTCTTTCTTTCTTTCTTTCTTTCTTTCTTTCTTTCTTTCTTTCTTTCTTTCTTTTCGGTCTCTCTCCCTCTTTCCTTGTTTCTGCCCTCTCTCCTGTCAATTGACAGTGAAACCCATGCTCTACAAGGCTAAATGAAATTCAACAGTGAAAAAAGTCAGGTTTACATTTAGGCCAAAAAAACAAAATGCACCAGTACCGTATATGTGGTACCTTGCTAAATAGTAGTACCTGTGAGAGGGATCTTGGAGTCCTAGTGGATAACCATTTAGATATGAGCCAGCAGTGTGCAGCAGCTGCTAAAAAAGCCAACACAGTTTTGGGCTGCATAAACAGAGGGATAAAATAGGGCGGTATATAAATATGATTAATAATTAATAAATAAATAAAATCAAGATCATGTGAAGTGTTAATACCACTTTATAATGCCTTGGTAAGGCCACACTTGGAATATTGCATCCAATTTTGGTCGCCACGATGTAAAAAAGATGTTGAGACTCTAGAAAGAGTGCAGAGAAGAGCAACAAAGATGATTAGGGGACTGGAGGCTAAAACATATGAAGAACGGTTGCAGGAACTGGGTATGTCTAGTTTAACAAAAAGAAGGACTATTTATTTTTTTATTTTTTTATTTTATTTTTTTTTTATTTGCATTTATATCCCGCCCTTCTCCGAAGACTCAGGGCGGCTTACACTATGTCAAGCAATAGTCTTCATCCATTTGTATATTATTTATTTATTTATTCATATTTATTCATATTTGTATACCGCCCTATCTCCCGAAGGACTCAGGGCGAAGGACTCAGGACTTATATACAAAGTCAACTTATTGCCCCAACAATCTGGGTCCTCATTTTACCTACCTTATAAAGGATGGAAGGCTGAGTCAACCTTGGGCGTGGTGGGACTTGAACCTACAGTAATTGCAAGCAGCTGCTGTTAATAACAGACTGCATTAGTCTGTTGAGCCACCAGAGGCCCAGACTAGGGGAGACATGATAGCAGTGTTCCAATATCTCAGGGGCTGCCACAAAGAAGAGGGAGTCGGGCTGTTCTCCAAAGCACCTGAGGATAGAACAAGAAGCAATGGGTGGAAACTGATCAAAGAAAGAAGCAACTTAGAACTAAGGAGGAATTTCCTGACAGTTAGAACAATTAATAAGTGGAACGACTTGCCTTCAGAAGTCGTGAATGCTCCAACACTGGAAATTTTTAAGAAAATGTTGGATAACCATCTGACTAAGATGGTGTAGGGTTTCCTGCCTGGGCAGGGGGTTGGACTAGAAGGCCTCCAAGGTCCCTTCCAACTCTGATGTTATGTTATGTTATGTTATGTTAAATAAATAAACAATATCCAGCCTTCCTCCGGGCTTGCAGAAGCCAAGTAACTGGTGGCAAATATACTCAGTCTGCAATTTGCAGAAAACAGAATTTCCAGTGGTGGATATTCCCTCCTGCCCAACTTCCATTCACTTAAAATAGCTCATAACAGTTTAAAAAAATTAGAGAAGCTGAAAAGTGTCACCCGGAACCTCAAAATAAATCATGTTCTTCCCACGGTTTGGTGTTTGTCTCCTTTTTGCTTCCAAACGGTCGTATTTACATATAGCCTTCTTTTCGACTGGAAACCTTTTAAAAACATCAATAGGTCAATAAATCCATGCCTTTAATAGGCATGTACTCTGCTTCACAATTTACAAGGGAGGCGTTTCATTATACACTGCCTCGGATTTGCTGTAAACCACTGTACACAAAATGTTTACACCACATTGATTCTCTCCATGACACATTGGGTGATCAGGACACGCAAAAAAAAAAAAAAAGGATGTTTTTCAAAAACCAGCAAGGTCAGGAGACAGGCTGTTTTATTTTGTGGATCTAAATGACTCTTTCCTGTTCTCCTTTTCTCCTCTAACCTCCCGTTGCAGAGACACAAGGATACGGAGCCCCACAGAAATATGTGCATGAACTGGGAAGGAAGGAACAAAAGATTTGAAGGGTCTTAGATTGTCATGAAAGAATTAAATCTGAGTTAAAATGAAACGGCAGGCAGGTTGAGGAGGAGGAGGAGGAGGAGGAGGTGGAGGAGGAGGAGGAGGAGGAGGAGGAGGAGGAGGAGGAGAAGAAGAAGAAGAAGAAGAAGAAGAAGAAGAAGAAGAAGAAGAAGAAGAAGAAGAAGAAGAAGAAGAAGAAGAAGAAGAAGAAGGGAGGGAGGAGGGGGAAGAGGAGGAGGATCTTGTGGGATCCTTGGTGGTATCTGAGCTTGGTGTTTTTCTTGTAGAATAGAATAGAATAGAATAGAATTTTTATTGGCCAAGTGTGATTGGACACCCAAGGAATTTGTCTTGGTGCATATGCTCTCAGTGTACATAAAAGAAAAGATACGTTCATCAAGGTACAACATTTACAACACAATTGATGGTCAATATATCAATATAAATCATAAGGATTGCCAGCAACAAGTTATAGTCATACAGTCATAAATGGAAAGAGATTGGTGATGGGAACTATGAGAAGATTAATAGTAGTGCAGATTCAGTAAATAGTTTGACAGTGTTGATGGAATTATTTGTTTAGCAGAGTGATGGCCTTCGGGAAAAAACTGTCCTTGTGTCTAGTTGTTCTGGTGTGCAGTGCTCTATAGCGTTGTTTTGAGGGTAGGAGTTGAAACAGTTTATGTCCAGGATGCGAGGGATCTGCAAATATTTTCACGGCCCTCTTCTTGATTCGTGCAGTATACAGGTCCTCAATGGAAGGCAGGTTGGTAGCAATTATTTTTTCTGCAGTTCTAATTATCCTCTGAAGTCTGTGTTTTTCTTGTTGGGTTGCAGAACCGAACCAGACAGTTATAGAGGTGCAAATGACAGACTCAATAATTCCTCTGTAGAACTGAATCAGCAGCTCCTTGGGCAGTTTGAGCTCAGATGTTTCATGACCCAACTAGTAACATCATCAGTGCAATACCAAGTTGGTTCATCAAATGTCTGCAGGAAAACAGCCAAGCTCAGGGAGCAGTAAGGTCCTCACATTGGAAATGTTATTCAGAAGGTCTCTCTTGTTGGTTTTATGCCTGATTATGTGCCATTAAATTGGTGTTGAGTTTTAGTGATGACATACTTCTCTAGAATGATCACAACTTCTCTAGAATGATAGGTCCTTAACCTAATTTTTCAGGTCTCCCAACTGTGCACTCATTGTCTCTGTAGTCAAGTCTTGCTGCTGGTTGTCCTCTTCTTCTCATTTCTTCAAATTTTTCCATAAAGTGGGAAGCTATAATTTCAGCCTGGTCGTTTATGCCTCAAGTGAGCACTCTGAATTTATTTGTTGTTTCCTGTCCAGGCAGGTTCAAAATGATAGTGACTCTGCCATAAAATGACCATGGAAGGGAGAAAGGAAGGAAGGAAGGAAGGAAGGAAGGAAGGAAGGAAGGAAGGAAGGAAGGAAGGAGGGAGGGAGGGAGGAGGGGGGGAGGGAAAAGAAAGGAAAGAACGAAAGAACGAAAGAGAAAGAAAGAAAGGAGGGAGGGAGGGAGGGAAGGAGGGAGGAAGGAAGGAAGGAAGGAAGGAAGGAAGGAAGGAAGGAAGGAAGAAAGAAAGAAAGAAAGAAAGAAAGAAAGAAAGAAAGAAAGAAAGAAAGAAAGAAAGAAAGAAAGAGTTTACAGAAGAAGCCAGAGGTTGGAAGCTTATTACAACATTAGCTCATTGATCCCTGTCCCTGAAACAACAAAAGAGACCCGAATGGCCATTGGCTGATTAGATGTGGCATGTTTCTCTGAAGCCATGAGGGACGCAAGTTGCCTTCTGATGCATAAAACCAGCCATGGAAGATTGACATCCATCTAACGGGGCTTCCTTTGCAGCAAATTTGCTCTCCGATTTAAGCATCCAAAGCAATTCTTCTTCTACCACACCATCCTTCAACCATCTTTGATTTTATTCCCCCTTTCTCTGCACTTCGTAGTGTTGAAACTGTAGGTGTCGGATGAGCAAGAGAAGAATGATTTGAGAAAGGTCTACAAGAAACGAAAGATGTATGGCTTCAGCAACAACCTGAGCGCTCGTCTCTAGCTGTGTTTCAGGGTTGCTTCTGTAATTTCCTATGTTCTTTTCCCAGGCTTGGCTTCTGTAATGAAACACAACGTGTAATAAAACACAACTGTAGGGCCAGAATGTCCAGGGTTGAATTTATATATAAATTCAACCCCTTTTCTCTTTCCCCTTCTTCTTCTTTCCCTCTCTACACACTTGACTCCCTTCTAACTCCCTTCTAACACTGATGATGTTACTGTACATAATTGGGTAATAAATTGTCTGTAGGAAAACAAACAAGCTCAGAGAGTACCAATGACTCCACTGTCGTTGTCCTCCTCCTCCTCTTCCTCCTCCTCCTTCTCTTCCTCTTCCTTCTCCTCTTCCTCCTCTCTCTACTCCCTTGTAACATGATGGTGTTACCAAGTTGGATAATAACACATCTGCAAGTAAACAACCAAGCTCAGAGAGCACCAAGTTGGATTCAAGAGCGGGGCTGCTCGGATACCAATAGAAGAAATATCGGACAACAAGGGAGAGAGAATGGAGTGAGGAGTAGAGGGAAAGATAGGAAGGGAGAAGGAGAGAGAGAGGAACAGAAGAAAGGGAAAAGGAGAGGAAGAAAGGGAGGGAAAAAAAGAGTAGAGGAGAAGGACATGATGGACAATGACAACCTCGTAGGGAAGGGCTTGCCATACTTGAGGTCGGACCAAAAAAACAAAAACAAACCCCCCTCCCAAAAAACACCGGCGAATGCCAATGCCAGGTCTTCATCTCACGAAGAAGCCCATTTGAAAGCCAGCCTATCACCCCGAAGAACCCCTGCCACCATCCTTTGAAGAAGTCATCTGTTTCAACTTCTGGAAAACAGAAAGGCCTAAATGACACCCTTGAAAGAGTCGTGGTATTTATCACTGTAATTGCCCATCAGCATCTTCCGTTGGACAACGTTCTTCAATGACTTCGTTGGATGGTGTCGTGTCCCACTCCTCCGCTGATGGCCGGGTCAGGGAAATCCGAATCAGGCTTGCCTCTGCAGCTCTGCCAAAGTCCTAGCAAAGTCCTCAGAGCAGGCAGGAGACCAGTAAGTGACTTCAGCAAGATAAGTTCGACTTTGCCTGACTCAGAGAATGCCAGAAAGCAGATCCTTTATATAGTCCATGGGGTGTGGCTCCATGACTCAGCACTCATTAAGGCCTGCCCCTCCCTTCCTTCTGTTGCCTCCGCCTATCCAGTCTTCTGATGCGAGGGTCACTCCAATCAGCTGTTGGAAATAAACTTTCCTCAGGCTCACATGCTGTGGAGGAGGGGGAGGGGTCTAGCTGCTCCGTTTGCCTGGGCATGGAGCCAGGGCTGGGCCCGGGGGATGCTCACTCCTCTGCAGCCTGCTTGGGCATGGAGCCAGGGCTGGGACCGGGAGGTGCCCCCTCCTCTTCAGCTTGTCTGGGCATGGAGCCAGGACTGGGGCTGGGAGGCATACATTCCTCCGTGTTCGGGAGCAGATAAGAAGGCCCCGGCTGCTGTGAGAGCGGGCAAGACACAACAGATGGAGAGTTGGCTCTGATCTCTCTCTCTCAAAAAAAGCTAGGTTCCTTTCAGAGCTTCTCCCCCTCCCTTTCTCTCTTTTCTCCCTCCTCCTCCTCCTCCTCGCCCCCATGTCTGAGTTTCTCTTCATTTGAAGGAAGTGTGGGAAATGGTGAAGGTTGCTCCTTTCAGCGCTGAAGTGTGACGGTGTCTACCTGTTCGTTGGCATCCCACAGAGGAAGACAGATGCCGTCTGCGGCGGTGTCTACAAGTTATTAAACTGGATGCGCTTCAGACATTAATGGCTGTCTGCCCCTGTGCAAAGAAAGCCCTTCTCTTCAATTTACAAAATTGCGGAGGGCCCCGTCCCTCTAATAATATTGGTGACAGTACAATATTTGCCTTCCGTGGATATCCGTCTTTGTTCTCTTTTTCTTCTCCGGGAAGATACTCCAGAAACAGGGCTTTTCATCATCATCTTCTTGGAGGAAAAAACCGGGGGTGGGGGACAGTTTTTGATGACATCCCATTGGTTTCTCTAAGTAGAGCTCCTCAGGTAGGGCAAGGACGTTTTGGCTGTAGAAGGGAAAATCTAAATGCTCAGGAGATAGGCTCATACAAACACTTTCTTTCTTTCTTTCTTTCTTTCTTTCTTTCTTTCTTTCTTTCTTTCTTTCTTTCTTTTCTTTCTTTCTTTCTTTCTTTCTCTAGCATCCAGGGATTTCTTAATGTTTTTGGACTTAGAACGTAGAATAATAGAGTGGGAAATGACCTTCTTTCCTTTCTCTCCCTCCCTCCCTCCCTTCCTTCCTTTCTTTCTTATCCTTCCATCCTTCCACCTTCTCTCCTGCCCCTCTCTTCTTTCTTCCTTCCCTCCTCCCTCCCTCCCTCCCTCTTCCTTCCTTCCTTCCTTCTTCCTCCTTCCCTCCCTCTCTCCCTCCCTCCCTCCCTCCCTCTTTCTTTCTTCCTTCCTTCTTCCTTCCTTCCTTCCTTCCTTCCTTCCTTCCTTCCTTTCTTATCCTTCCTTCCTTCCTCTCTCCCTCCCTCCCTCCTTCTTTCTTCCTTCCTTCCTGCCTTATCCTTTCTTTCTTTCTTCCTCCCACCCCCTTCCTTCCTTCCTTCCTTTCTGCTAGCATCCAGGGATTCTCTAATGTTTATGGACTAAGAACATAGAATCATAGAGTGGGAAGCTCTATGGCCTTGGAGGTCTTCCTGTCCAACCCTCTGCTCAAATAGGAGAGACTGTACCATTTCAAACCAGTGATTGTCCAGTCCCTCTTTTTGAAATCCTCCTGTGATGGAGCACCCACAACTTCTGCAGGAAAGCTGGTCCCATTGATTGATTCCTTTCACCATTATGAAATTTATCCTTAGTTGTAGATTGCTTCTCTCCGCTGTTAATTTCCATTCGTTGTTTCTTGCCTTTTGGTGCTTTGGAAAATAGTTTGACCCCCCCCACCGCCCTCATCTTTGAAGGAGCCCCTCGAACATTGGACCATATGGACTTAGTTTAGGACAGTGGTGGGATTCAGCCGGTTCAGGACGGTTTGAGCAAACCAGTAGTTAAATTGCTGGCTGGACCAGCTCCTCCCCACTCCTCCCTGCCCCTCCCTGCCCCTCCCCACACCTCCGCTTACAGGAGACCCCATGTGGACGTTGTCAGGCCTGGAAACCATATTAGACTTTAGGGTTCCAGACGCTGCCACATTTTCCCCTGAGGGGAGGAAGGGGGGCTGAGGGGTATGGTAACATTCTTCAAGCGGTCAAGGTCGGATGGTGTTCACATCTGCAGGAGGAGTGGCGAGAAGATATTAAAATGAACTGGGAGAACATGGGACCATGTGACCATCAAAGGGGTTAGGGGGCTAGGACTCTTGGGGTTTGTATAACTGGGAAAAGAATCTGGAAATTCAGTTTTGGAATTTCACTCATCGTGTGCCAGTTTCCTCATGCTAGTAAAGAACTCTGGAAAACAATGGTTTCTGAGTTTTTTTTTATGCAGAAGAGGTTTTTCTGGAACCTTGACAGATGTTTTTGGCTACCAAGTAAGTGCAGGTAGGCCTTCTAGATCAAAAACAGGGGGCGGGGGGCGGCATGTCCCCCCATGGTCCATTTTTGCTCTGAGGGGTTTGCAGGAGGCTGAGTTCTGCCTGTCACACCCCCTGGCCGTGACCATCATATTGTATTGTATTTATCGTATTATATTGTATTTATGTATGCTATTTTTATCTGGCTGTAAACCGCCCTGAGTCCTTCAGGAGAAGGGCGGTATACAAATTAAATTATTATTATTATTATCATGGCCATGCCTACCCAACCAGTCATTAGGGCAGAGAACAGGTTGATAAATTATTTGAATCCCACCACTGGTTTAAGAGAACACTCACACTCACACCAACCATGACCAGGCATATAAATAGAGAACAAACCCTACTCCCTTCTAGCACAGATGATGTTACTTAATTGGGTAATGAAACATCTGCAAGGAAACAACCAAGCTCAGAGAGCACCAAGGGCCCCACAGCTCAATCCTGAGCTACAGACATTCCCTTTTATTGGTCGATGACATGGCAAACCATGTGTATCTAATCAGAAAGGAAACCTCATTTTCTCCTAGCACTGATGATGTTCCCTAGTATGGTAATGAAACGTCTACAAGAAAACAACCAAGTTCAGAAAACAATAAAGAGTCCACAGTTCAGCTCTGATGTAATAATGTTCTCTTCTATTGGTTCAGTATTTCACTACTTCATTTTTCAACTCTTTCATGGCAGCATTCTTAGGCCACGATTAAATCATTGACTTCTGCTGTTAATCATTTTATTTGTAGATCACATATTTATATTAGGAGCCTGGAGTTTAAAACAGATGAAGGATGGTTGCAGGAACTGAGAATGTCTAGTAGAGAGAAAAGAAGGACCCGGATGAGATGATAGCAGTCTTCCAATATTTGAGAGGCTGCCACAAAGAAGAGACGAGTCAAATTATTCTCCAAAGCACCTGGGGGGGCAGAAGAATGGATGGAAACTAATCAAGGAGAGAAGCAAACTGGAACTAAGGAGAAATTTCCTAGGTGGGAAAATTCAACCAGTGGAACAGCTTGCATTCAAATGTTTGGGTGTCTCGACACTTTCAAGAAGAGCCTGGACTGCCATTTGTCTGAAATAGTATAGACTATCCTCCTTAGGCAGGGGGTTGGACTAGATAACCTCCAAGGTTCCTTCTAACTCTTCTGTCTTCTTCTCTTCTCTTCTCTTCTCTTCTCCTTTCCTTTCCTTTCCTCTCCTCTCCTCTCCTCTCCTCTCCACCCCACCCCACCCCACCCCACCCCATCTATTCTATTCTATTCTATTCTATTCTATTCTATTCTATTCTATTCTATTCTATTCCATTCCATTCCATTCCATTCCATTCCATTCCATTCCATATTCTCTATCCTATCCTATCCTATCCTATCCTATCCTATCCTACCCTATCCTATCCTATCCCATCCCATCCCATCCTATCCCATCCCATCCCATCCCATCCCATCCCATCCCATCCCATTCTACCTTCAGCCATTTCTCCAGCTCCACCACAATCCCAGGATCTCCCCACTGATATTTGATGACAAGTAACTGAACTTCCTAAACTTCAGAGAAATGATTTAATTCAGTTTCTTAAGAATGTATTTCAGCTACTTTTAATCAGGAAAATATTTAAACCGCATGGTTTCAGATCACGTGACTCTAACCATTTCAATCCTGAGTGAATCCAGATTCATCCTTTTAAATTTTTTCTCATATCTTATTTTTGGTTCCTATTTCCCACTCCCCCCACCCTCAGAATGGAGATATATATGTGAGGAAGAGAGAGAAAGTCCCAGAAAAGCATTGGAATTTGTCTTTATGAAAGAAAATACTGCAGATATTTTGCCAAAAAGGACAGATAGTGAAAATAGATTAGTTCATTTGAGCAGTATGTGGGGGGGGGGGAAATGTATTTCCTGAAGCAGGTGGTGCGGATAGGGAGAAGAGAGGAAGAAAAATGTTGTGTACCAAAAAGTGTTCTCTAAAATGTGATTTTTCGCATCAGGAGAGAAAACAGCAAAAAAAATAAAAATAAAAATTGCTTGGCCATGGAGGGCTGGCAGAAGCTCCAGAGAAAACTTTTGGTTTTGCTGATTCTGGAAGGGGAGGGGGAAATGAAATATATATATTCAGCTAGATCTCAGGCAAAATTATCTCGGTTGAAAATAATGGGAAATGTAACACACCACCTCAATATTTGAGTCAGAAGTCAGAATAACCAAGTCGGAAGAGACCATGGAGGACTTCTAGTGCTTAAGCAAGAGACCCTATACCATTTCAGATGAATGACTGTCCAGTCTCTTTTTAAAATCCTCCAGTGATGGAGCTCCCAAATCTTCTGGAGCCAAGTCATTCCACTAGATTATTGTTCTCATTGTCAGGAAATTTCTCCTTAATTCCAGGTTGCTTTTCTCCTTTATTAGTTTCCATGCATTGCTTTGTTGTCCTGTGCTTTGGAGAAAAGAAGAGAAGAGAAGAGAAGAGAAGAGAAGAGAAGAGAAGAGAAGAGAAGAGAAGAGAAGAGAAGAGAAGAGAAGAGTTGGAAGGGACATTGGAGGTCTTCTAGTCCAACCCCCTGCTCAGGTGGGAAACCCTACACCACTTCAGACAAATGGTTATCCAACATCTTCTTAAAAACTTTCAGTGTTGGAGCATCCACAACTTCTGATTAATTGTTCTGTCAGAAAATTTCTCCTTAGTTCTAAGTTGCTTCTCTCCTTGATTAGTTTCCACCCATTGCTTCTTGTCCTGCCTTCAGGTGCTTTGGAGAATAGCTTGACTCCCAATTCTTTGTGGCAGCCACTGAGATACTGGAAGACTGCTATCATGTCTCCCCTAGTCCTTCTTTTCATCAAACTAGACATACCCAGTTCCTGCAACCATTCTTCATATGTTTTAGCCTCCAGTCCACTAATCATCTTTGTTGTTAGGTTGAGCCCCTCTTTCTTATGGCAGCCTCTTAAATATTGGAACACTGCTATCATCTTGCTCCTAGTCCTTATTTTCACTAGACTAGACAAACTCAATTCCTGCAATCATACGTGAATAGAATAGAATAGAATAGAATAGAATAGAATAGAATAGAATAGAATAGAATAGAATAGAATAGAATGCTTTATTGTCACTTTGTACACTAATCAGCATACATTAAAATGAAATTTCGCTGCATGCAGCTCTCAAAGGGTCACCACCTCCGATATAGATGTTATAAACATGACAAAATAAATAAAAAATTATGCATATACCCACATATATTATATGACACTGTGCAACAACACAGACTTGGTTTGGATGTACATGGCAAGAAAAATGAATCTTGCAAGTTTAGTAGACAGATGGTCTACGGAACAAAGCTGTTACAGAATCGAGTAGTCCTACTGGAAATACTTAGAAATACATTAGCCTCCAGTCATGTGAATCAGAGTTTACAAGTGGGAAATACATGTGAGATCCTATTTGGCCACAAATTGACATCACAGCCGAAATAATATAAATTATTTACTTGGGTAGGTGGGCTATTTTCCCAATAATATCATAACGTATACCACATAATTTGATATCATGGTTTTTTTTCCTTACATCAATGCCTTGTTTCAGTAAATTAAGATCGTTATATTGTCATTAGTTTATAATGTCCTTCATAATTTCCATTGCAAGATTTTTTTTTCTTTTTACGATCCCGTAATTCCTTTTACTGGATTGCAATCAGGGCAACTGAATGGACTGAGAATTTACTGGCTGGATGTCCTTCCTGGCACCCATGTGAAGTTCACAGCAGATATTCTCTTTGTGCTCCGGTAGAGAAACATCTGTTGCTATCTAAGAGGCGAGCATCTTCACCTCTAGGCCACCATGCCTCTCATCCATGCCATGATATAATGGCATAGAATTTCATCCTATTTATTTCTGTGAACAGACATGAGTGAAAGATGGAATATGGGAGATGTACTCAAAGGTGGTCAAAAAAGGTAGAGGTTGTGTCAGCTTGCAGATGACACCAAGGAATAGCCAACACTCCAGAAGATAGGCTCAAATTACAGAAAGATCTTGACAGACTTGAACATTGGGCGCTATCGAACAAAATGAAATTCAACAGCGAAAAAAGTTAGGTTCTACATTTAGGCAAAAAAAACAACAACAAAATGCACAGGTATCGTATATGTGGTACCTTGCTCAACAGTAGTACCTGTGAGAGGGATCTTGGAGTCCTGGTGGACAACCATTTAGATATGAGCCAGCAGTGTGCAGCTGCTGCTAAAAAAGCCAACACAGTTCTGGGCTGCATAAACAGAGGGATAGAATCAAGATCACGTGAAGTGTTAATACCACTTTATAATGCCTTGGTAAGGCCACACTTGGAATATTGCATCCAGTTTTGGTCGCCACGATGTAAAAAAGATGCTGAGACTCTAGAAAGAGTGCAGAGAAGAGCAATAAAGATGATTAGGGGACTGGAGGCTGAAACATATGAAGAACGGTTTCAGGAACTCGGTATGTCTAGTTTAATAAAAAGAAGGACTAGGGGAGACATGATAGCAGTCTTCCAATATCTTAGGGGCTGCCACAGAGAAGTGGGAGTCAAGCTATTCACCAAAGCACCTGAGGGCAGGACAAGAAGCAATGGGTGGAAACTGATCAAGGAAAGAAGCAACTTAGAACTAAGGAGAAATTTCCTGACAGTTAGAACAATTAATAAGTGGAACAACTTGCCTGCAGAAGTTGTGAATGCTCCAACACTGGAAATTTTTAAGAAAATTTTGGATAACCATCTGACTGAGATGGTGTAGGGTTTCCTGCCTGGGCAGGGGGTTGGACTAGAAGGCCTCCAAGGTCCCTTCCAACTCTGTTGTTATATTATATTTAGGTGTCCTGGGGGACCACCGCTTGAGTGGTATAGCTGTTGAAGAAGCCAATGCAGTTCTAAGGTGCTTCAACAGAGAGATAGCATCAAGAACACAAGAAGTAATAATACTGTTCTACGCTGCACTAATATGGAATACTGTGTCCATTTATGGTCACAAGAAAGAGACTGAGGCACAAGAAAGAGTACTATTGCGGCTTGTCACTCGGCTGCTGGCCACTCTGCAGCGGAATCAGATGAGGAGGCGGTGTGGGAGTCAGGGCCAGGATCAAGACAATCTGAGAGCTCCGAGGGGAAAGAGGGAATGGAGCTGGCAGAGATAGAGACAGAGGCAGAGCCTGGACCATCCATCAGCCCTCAGATGGAGAGCCAACAGCTCCCAGGTCTGGAGGTGGCTGATGAGGAAGAGGAGGAATAGCTGGGTCCAGTGCCTGACACACAGATGCACAGAAGGCAGAGGAGAGGAGAGTAGTGGAAATCTATGGGCCAATCCATGGGACAGAAGAACCATCATTGTTAGTGAAGCCCCACCCAAACTCTGGGGATAAAAGGCAGGGGGATGAGAAGAATAGGTGTGGCAGGCAACTATGCATCTCCCTGCCGGTCAGCCACTGATAGCCTGCCCTTCCGAATCCTGTCTGGAAATTGTCAGAATTCTTTTTGGAATCTGCAACGCCTTCTGAGTATCTGTGTGTGCCTGCTGCTGGAAGAAAATGAGCTCACCTTCCAGGACTTCCTTTGCAAATGTGGGAAGAGAGAGAGAGAGAGAGAGAGAGAGAGAGAGAAAGAGAGAGAGAGAGAGAGAGAGAGAGAGATTGATTTCTGGTGTGTTGGCACCATTTCAGGGGAAAGGGAGCGAGCGTCACTTTCCACAAGACTTAGAGACTTTGTAGCCTGGCGTGAGAGAGCAGTTGCTGGCCCGAGTAATAAAGGGAATGTTTCGTTAAATACAAAGGGCTTGTCATGTTTGGGAGTCGGGCAGTGTTGGGATTCAACCAGTTTGCACCACTTTGGCCAAACTGTTTTTATTTTATTTATTTATTTTGTCAAACACAACAACATATATAAATATAAGCATGAAGTAACTGCAGAAAAGGAATACAACCAAAGGGAACATTAGGACAGAAATGGTAGGCACACTGGTGCTCTTATGCACGCCCCTTACAGACCTCTTAGGAATGGGGTGAGGTCAACAGTAGACAGTCTTAGGTTAAAGCTTTGGGGATTTTGGGATGAGACCACGGAGTCTGGTAGTGCATTCCAGGCATTAACAACTCTGTTACTGAAGTCATATTTTCTACAATCGAGATTGGAGCGGTTCACTTTAAGCTTGTATCTATTGTGTGCTTGTGTATTGTTGTGGTTGAAGCTGAAGTAGTCTTTGACAGGAAGGACATTGTAGCAGATGATTTTATGAGTTATACTCGGGTCATGCCGAAGGCGGCGGAGTTCTAAATTTTCTAAATCCAGGATTTCAAGTCTGGTGGCATAAGGTATTTTGTTGCGACCAGAGGAGTGGAGGACTCTTCTTGTGAAATATCTCTGGACACGCTCAATTGTATTAATTGTATTAATGTATTAATGTTAAATTGCTGGCTGGCCCCTCCCCTCCCCATCCCTTCCAGAAGTCCCCATACGCACCATTTTGGCTCCCAGTTAAGTGCAGGGTGGTCTACTAAGCCCAAAATGGGGTGCAGAACCTACATACCTAGACCCATGAAAACCTACAAATATGTGTGTGTGTGTGTGTGTGTGTGTGTGTGTGTGTGTGTGTGTGTGTTTTCGTAGGTTTTCATGGGTCTAGGTATGTAGGTCTTGGCATTTTCGGGTCTTTTCCCACTGTGTAAATTTGAGCGTATCTTGGTGACATTTATACTGCTATTCAGGAAAATACTACTCATATATATATGAGTAGTATTTTTCTCAGTTCAATGACCTTGGAAGAACTCCTTCCTAGCACCTCTGGGTGGGGAGAAAAAAAGATGGACTTTCATTTCAATAAATAAAAAGTAAATATTGCCGCATATTTTCGATCCAAAGAGAGAGAAATGTCAGTCCAGGAGTAAAACACGGAGCCGTCAAGAACAAGGGACATTAACTGCCAAAGATATTATGAATCACAAGGCACCAATTTTCAATATATGTTCATTGGCTCATTTACCTTGGGACTCCGCAACATACATCAAACTTGCTCGGTACATAGAGGTGTAAAGAAACAGAGGGGGGGGGATACCCTTAGGAGAGGCTTAGTGATTGCCTGCCCGCTGACTTTCCTGGGTTCAAGCCAGCTGACGCCAATACAGATCCTCCCTCCCAAAATAAGAAGTTTAAAACCAAAGCTGCAGCTCGCCGGGAGAGAGAATCTACTTAACTTCCTTTGACTTTGAGAAGGTTACACTGAAGGTTGACCGTGTCAACACACAGAAGCATGATTTATCTGGAGTTTTAAAAAGCTCTCAATAATGTTCCAGCTGACAGACATCTGTTTAAGAGGGAAGTTACAGGAATCTTTCCCGATGTCTTCAACAGAAAATGCCCTCCGAAGATTGGAGAAATAAAAATGAGACAATCCTATCATAAAAATGATTACGCAGCCACACTCTCAATTCAGAGGCCTTATTGGAGATAAACCAAGGGGGAGGGGATTGCAGTACTTTTCGTGAGGAAACAAAATTCAGTAACTAAATAGAATAGAATAGAATAGAATAGAATAGAGTAGAGTAGAGTAGAGTAGAGTAGAGTAGAGTAGAGTAGAGTAGAGTAGAGTAGAGTAGAATCAAATTGAACCAAATCAAATCGAATCAAATCAAATTGAATGAAAATTTTTATTGGCCAAGTGTGATTGGCCACACAAGGAATTTGTCTTTGGTGCATTTGCTCTCAGCATACATAAAAGAAAAGATACGTTCATCAAGAATCATAAGATACAACATTTAATGATATTCATAGGGTAAAAATAAGCAATCAGGAAACAATTAATATCAATATAAATCGTAAGGATACCAGCAACAAAGTTACAGTCATACAGTCATAAGTGGAAAGAGATTGGTGATGGGAACGATGAGAAGATTAATAGTAGAGCAGATTTAGTAAATAGTTTGACAGTATTGAGGGAATTATTTGTTTAGCAGAGTGATGGCGTTCGGGAAAAAACTGTTCTTGTGTCTAATTGTTCTGGTGTGCAGTGCTCTATAGTGTCGTTTTGAGGGTAGGAGTTGAAACAACTTATGTCCAGGATGCGAGGGGTCTGTAAATATTTTCACAGCCCTCTTTTTGAATCCTGCAGTATACAGGTCCTCAATGGAAGGCAGGTTGGTAGCCATTGTTTTTTCTGCAGTTCTAATGATCCTCTGAAGTCTGTGTCTGTCTTGTTGTCTACATATATATATGTAGGTCTTTGGTTATTTGGGTTTTCTCCCGCGTAAAATTGGAAGTGTCTTGGCGACATTTCGATGAAGTCTCATTCGTCATCTTCAGGCTTCAGCTTCGTGCTTCTAGGAGCAATGTGTGATCGCAGCTGTGATCACACATTGATCAAACAGCTGCGATCACATTTCTCCTAGAAACATGAAGCTGAAGCCTGAAGATGACGAATGAGACTTCATCGAAATGTCGCCAAGACACTTCCAATTTTACGTGGAGAAAACCCAATAACCAAAGACCTACATACAAACACCATGAAAACCTCAGAATATATATATATATATATATATATATATATATATATATATATATATATATATATATATATATATATATATATATATATATATATATATATATATATATATATATATATATATATATATATATGTTTTCTGAGGTTTTCACAAACAAGTAGAAGGAGCACCCATGGGATCACCCCTCTCACCTGTCATTGCCAATCTCTACATGGAACACTTTGAAACCCAAGCTCTAGAAAAATCTGATCACAAACCCAAACTCTGGCTCAGATATGTAGATGACACCTTCATAATCTGGCCACACGGGAAAGAAAAACTTGACAACTTCCTCACACACCTCAATAGCCTACACCCCAAAATACAGTTCACCATGGAAACAGAAGTTAACAACCAACTTCCCTTCCTGGATGTCTTAGTCTACAGAAAACCCAATGGCTCCCTAGGACACACCATCTACCAGAAGAAAACACACACAAACCGCTATCTGCACGCACTCTCACACCACCGCCCAGCACAGATCAACTCCGTAGCCAAGACACTCATCTCCAGAACAAAATGCATAGCTGATGAACAACACCTAAAACCCGAACTAGACACTCTCACTAATGTACTAACATCCAATGGATTCCAAAGAAATAAGATTACCAAGTTAATCCAAAAAGAACCCCCCACTAAAATCCAAGACAGAGAACAAGAAAACGGCACAGCCCTCCTCCCATATATAAAAGGCACCACAGACAGAATCCGCAAGATCCTCCACAAACACAACATCAAGACAGCATTCTGCACAAACAGAAAACTATCCACCATCCTAAGAAACCCCAAAGACAAAACTGAGTTAGAAAATCAAGGAGTATATGAAATCCCATGCACCGCCTGCCCCACCACATACATTGGACAAACCAACAGAAGAATAAGTGCACGCATTGAAGAACACAAGAACTCAGTCAAAAAAGAGGAACCAACTTCTTCCCTGGTCCAACACTTTAAAGTCACAGGACATGATATTGACTTTAAAAAGACCAGAACTATCGCCAAAACTGAACACTTTAACAACAGAATAATCAGAGAAGCCATTGAGATAGAAAAACGCCCACACAGCATGAACAAACGAGATGATACCTCCCGCCTACCAGCCATTTGGAAACCCGCCCTTATTGACAAACGAGTCCCTAACACGAGGAATGACACCAGACCCACACTCACGAGGTCCACACAGGATGTCACCACCACACATCCACCCAGAAAGCAGACCCAAACCCACACTGATCAGGAAGCACCAAGGACCAGAAGCCAGACCGCAGCTGCAACATTAGCCATTTCAAACCCTCCAATCCATACATGCAGCAGACTGACACCCACTATGAAGATGTAGCACGACCACAACACGAAGCCAAACAGCAGCAGTGCAGCTCACCAGCTCAAATCCCTCTGCAACTCAGACTAATCTGAGCACAACCAAGCCCCCACCAACACCGGACACACCCCATCCAATCAGAGCACAAAAACCCATCCAATCAGAGCACAGCCAAGCTCCCACCCAATCAGTTCAAACCCCACTAGCAGTTAAAAGGAAGAAACAGCTGCAATCACACATTGCTCCCAGAAGCACGGTTGAAGCCTGAAGATGACGAATGAGACTTCGTCGAAACGTCGCCAAGACACTTCCAATTTTACGGGAGAAAACCCAATAACCAAAGACCTACATACAAACACCATGAAAACCTCAGAAAACATATATATATATATATATATATATATATATATATATATATATATATATATATATATATATATATATATATATATATATATATATATATATATATATGACATTTTTAACAAAATGGATAACTATTCTTTTTCCCCAAAAAGTGCTACACAACAACCAACCCAAACTATGAAAAGGGTAACACTGCTGTACACTGTTTTTAAGAAAAATGGACTATCAATCAGAACAGAGGTGGAAGGGACCTTGGAGGTCTTCTAGTCCAACCCTCTGCTCAAGCAGAAGACCCTATACCAATGATGGAGAACGTTTTTGGCAGAGTGTCAAAAAGGGAGCACATGCGCTGCTCAAGTGCTCACGCGCATATCTGGGCCACGACCAGGAAGAAGTTTTACCCAAGGGGCATGTGCGCGCCACATAAGATACTTCCGTTTCAGAGGTGGGTTTCAGCAGGTTCTCACTAGTTCTGGAGAACCAGTAGCAGAAATTTTGAAGAGTTCAGAGAACCAGTAAATGCTACCTCTAATTGACCCCGCCCCCATCAGAGTCCCAGCTGATCGGGAGGAAATAGGGATTTTGCAGTATCCTTCCTCTGGAGTGGGGTGGGAATGGAAATTTTAGAGTATCCTTCCCCAGCCCGGAGTGTGGAGAGAATGGAGATTTTACAGTATCCTTCCCCTGCCCGCCCACCAAGCCACGCCTACCAAGCTATGCCACACCCACCAAGCCACACCCACAGAACTGGTAGTTAAAAAGTTTGAAACTCACCACTGTTCTGTTTTCAGGCAAGTCTTCTGATTACTGCCATGCGTACGCTCACCGTGATCAGTGTGGCCAGCGTGCATGCTCAAAGACCAGCTGATCGTCACATGCGCATGCATGCCAGAAATCAGGAAGAGGAACAGGCAACACTGGACGTGCCAGGGTATGCATGCCATCGTTCACCCATCATTGCCCTATACCAGGGGTCTCCAACCTTGGCAACTTTAAGCCTGGAGGACTTCAACTTGGGTCAAGGGTGCGCAACTTGGGTGTTCTCCTGGATGGACGGCTGTCTTTTGAAGACCATTTGACGGCCGTCTCCAGGAGAGCTTTTTACCAGGTTCGCCTGGTGCACCAGTTGCGCCCCTTCCTAGACCGTGATGCCCTATGCACAGTCACTCATGGTCTCGTGACATCTCGCCTGGATTACTGCAATGCTCTCTACATGGGGCTTCCCTTGAGGAGCACCCGGAGGCTTCAGTTAGTCCAGAATGCAGCTGCCCGGGTGATAAAAGGAGCCCCTCGTGGCTCCCATGTGACACCTCTCCTGCACAGACTGCACTGGCTACCTGTGGCCTTCCGGGTGCACTTCAAGGTCTTGGTAGCCATCTTTAAAGCGCTCCATGGCTTAGGGCCAGGTTACTTACGGGACCGTCTGCTGCCACCGACTGCCTCCCACCGACCCATGCGCTCTCACAGAGAGGGACTCCTTGGGGTGCCGTCCGCCAGGTAGTGCCGACTGGCGACACCCAGGGGAAGGGCCTTCTCTGTGGGGGCTCCCACCCTCTGGAACGAACTTCCCCCAGGACTCCGTCAACTTCCTGACCTTCGAACCTTTCGCCGCGAGCTTAAGACACATCTATTTATTTGTGCAGGACTGGGCTAGGATGTTAATTTTAATTCAGTTTTTAATGGAGTTTTAGTATTTTAATTATAATTTTAAATTCGGCCTTATTTAATAAGTTTTTTAATTAGTATTTTATCTTGTATTTATATTTGTGTTTTTGTGTTTTTAATAGGCTGTAAACCGCCCTGAGTCCCTCGGGAGATAGGGCGGTATAAAAGTGTGATTAAATAAATAAATAAAATAAACTCCCAGAATTGCTATGCTGGCTGGGGAATTCTGGGCAACTCCCAGAATTCCCCAGCCAGCATAGCAATTCTGGGATTTGAAGTCTTCCAGGCTTAAAGTTGCCAAGGTTGGAGACCCCTGCCCTATACCCTTTCAGACACGTGGCTGTTCAGTCTTTTCTTAAAAGCCCCCAATGTTGGAGCACCCACAACTTCTAGTGGCAAACTGTTCCTTTGGTTAATTGTCCTCACTGTTAAGAAGTTTCTCCTTAATTCCAAGTTGCTTCTCTCCTTGACTAATTTCCATCGGTTACTTCTTGTCTTGCTTTCGGGCGCTTTGGAAAATAAGCTGAACCCCCTTTTCTTTGTGGCAGCCCCTCAAATACTGCTATCAAGCTCTCTGCCATTTTCACTTCTTTCTTGCCACTCAGGCATCAGCTCAAAATAGCCTTATCCAGAAGACAAGAATGTCCCCCCTGTCTGTTTAGTAAATCTTGAGTAATTCTGATAAAAATAGCACTTTAATGTGCCTGGTCTTTTTTTTTTTTGGGGGGGGGGTTGTTTAAATGGCAGCTCAATATCCACAGAAGTTCCCTGTGTGTTAAAAGCCTTCAGTCTGGAAGGGAATAGTAATGCTCACAACAAAGGAGAAATAACTTGGACGCTCTCTTCGAAGTTGCACAATGCGCAAATAAACAGAGAAAGGCCTCTGTAAATAACAGCATCGAAATGTCTCTTCCAATTACCCTGATACTCCCCCCCCCCTCTTTCTCTCTCTCTCCTCTACCTTATTGTTGGGTGGGAAGATGAAAATATGTGTTAAGAAGAAAAGGGTTTTTTTTCTATATTACTATACCTGGGATTTAGGTTTCAGGTCACCAAGAAGCAGTGATGGAATTCATTTTTTTTTTACTACTGGTTCAGTGGACGTGGCTTGGTGGGCATCGCAGAGGAAGGATATTGCAAAATCTCCATTCCCACCCCACTCCAGGGGAAGGATACTGCAAAATCTGCATTCCCACCCCACTCCAGGGAAAGGATACTGCAAAATCTGCATTCCCACCCCACTCCAGGGGAAGGTTATTGCGAAATCTCCATTCCCACCCCACTCCAGGGGAAGGTTATTGCGAAATCTCCATTCCCACCCCACTGCAGGGGAAGGATATTGCAAAATCTCCATTCCCACCCCACTCCAGGGGAAGGATACTGCAAAATCTCTATTCCCACCCCACTCCATGGAAAGGATACTGCAAAATCTCCATTCCCTCCCCACTCCTGGGTGAAGGATATTGCAAAATCTCCAGTCCCACCCCACTCTGGGGCCAGACAGAGGTGGTATTTGCCAGTTCTGAACTACTCAAAATTTCTGCAACCAGTTCTCCAGAACCTCTCAGAACCTGCTAAATAGCACCCCTGCCAGGAAGCCATGTAAGAACAATATTCAGATGGGTCTAGGACAGGGGTGTCAAATTCAAGGTCCACACGTTGGCCTGCAAATAGCAAAGGACCAGCCCATGGTGCCTCTGCCATTGAAAACGGAGTTTGGGGGGGTCGCACTTGGCCCCCCCATCCCATTTTCATTCCTGAAGGCTTCCTGCAGCACTCTGCCCGTGAAAACAAAGCTCGGGAGAGCAGTTGCACACCGTTTTCCCTGGCAGAGGGCCGCAGTAGGTCATCGTAGCTGAAAATTGGGTGCAGGGGGGGGCCCTGCATGCAGCCCCCCTGGCTTCGTTTTCCCTGGCAGAGGGCTAGCCAAGCAAACTGAAAACAAAACAAAAGGAGAAATGTTTTCCCTTTTTGCATTTGAGCATGCAAGAAGGGACAGGAAAAGAGAAAGGGAAAGATCAAGAAAAAGAAGGAAAGATGGGAAGAGAGCAAGGATGGAAAAATAAGGAAAGAGGGGAAGGAAGAAGAAAGGAGAATGAAGAGGGAAGGAAAAAGAAGGAAGGAAGGAAGGAAGGAAGGAAGGAAGGAAGGAAGGAAGGAAGGAAGGAAGGAAGGAAGGAAGGAAGGAAGGAAGGAAGGAAGGAAGATTATAATAAGAGTGAGGGAGGGTCTCAGTGAAGTCCTGCCTTAGCACTTGGCCACCACAGGTGCCCCAGACAGAAGTCCCATGTCACACCCACCATGACCACGCCCACCCCTGGCCATGCCAATCATGGCCACGCCCCACACAGCCCTGGCCCTCCAAGGTCAAACAGAACCCTGATGCGGCCCTCAAAGAAATCGACTTGGTCGATCTGGTCAAGGACAACTCACCACTACCAATCACCACAGCCAAGTCGCTGCAAGACAACTCCAATGCTGTATTAATCATTGCATTCAGGTACATTGATGATCGGTGACCACGTTTTCATCAAAATTATTGTAGCTGTTGTATTTCTGGATGAACGTTTCAATTTTGAAATTAATTTGGTGTTTGTTGAATTGTCCCCATGGGGAGTTGTCCTGCAGTGAGTTGCCAAGGGCATGTTGGCCGTGTTGAGCTGTCCCATTCTATATTAATATAATATAATATAATATAATATAATATAATATAATATAATATAATATAATATAATATAATATAATATAATATAATATAATATAATATAATATAATATAATATAATATAATATAATATAATATAATATAATATAATATAATAATACAATACAATACATTACAATACAATACAATACAATACAATACAATACAATACAATACAATACAATACAATACAATACAATACAATATAATATAATATAATATAATATAATATAATATAATATAATATAATATAATATAACAACAGAATTGGAAGGGACCTTGGAGGCCTTCTAGTCCAATCCCCTTCCCAAGCAGGAAACCCTACACCATCTCAGTCAGATGGTTATCCAACATTTTCTTAAAAATTTCCAGTGTTGGAGCATTCACAATTTCTGCAGGCAAGTCGTTCCACTTATTAATTGTTCTAACTGTCAGGAAATTTCTCCTTAGTTCTAAGTTGCTTCTTTCTTTGATCAGTTTCCACCCATTGCTTCTTGTTCTACCCTCAGGTGCTTTGGAGAACAGCCCGACTCCCTCTTCTTTGTGGCAACCCCTGAGATATTAGAACACTGCTATCATGTCTCCCCTAGTCCTTCTTTTCGTCAAACTAGACATACCCAGTTCCTGCAACCGTTCTTCATAGGTTTTAGCCTCCAGTCCCCTCATCATCTTTGTTGCTCTTCTCTGCACTCTTTCTAGAGTCTGAACATCTTTTTTACATCGTGGCGACCAAAACTGGATGCAATATTCCAAGTGTGGCCTTACCAAGGCATTTTTTTTAATTTGCATTTATATCCCACCCTTCTCCGAAGACTCAGGGTGGCTTACACTGTGTTAAGCAATAGTCTTCATCCATTTGTATATTATATACAAAGTCAACTTTGTCGTTCCACTTATATTCATATGTGGTCTTCGTTTGGCCTTTTATTGAAAGTTATGGACCCTAGAGAAATGTACAACTAGAAACAGAACATTCACACAAGGAAAGAATCACCTGATAACCAGTGGTGAAATCTGAACCGGTTTACTACCGGTTTGTTGGCTGTGCATGCGCTGCATGTGTGCATGCACAGTATTTATTTATTTATTTATTTATTTATTTATTTATTTATTTATTTATTTATTTATTTATTTATTCACATTTTTATACCGCCCTTCTCCGAAGACTCAGGGCGGTATACAGCAAGTAAAACGACAATAATCCAAAAACCATTTAAAATACCATAACAAAATTAAAAATCTTATTAGAATAGAATAGAATAGAATAGAATTTTTTATTGGTCAAGTGTGATTGGACACACAAGGAATTTGTCTTGGTGCATACACTCTCAGTGTACATAAAAGAAAAGATACGTTCATCAAGGTACAACATTTACAACACTGCTTTATTAATTAAACTGCTGTATACTTAAAACTATTAGATAAAAATTACAAAAGATAAAAAAAACCCTGTTAAGAAACCCGCTAAAATCCCCAAATATTAAAATCAATCAAGCAGGCCAGCCCAGCTTGGTGAAAAAAGAAAGTCTTGAGCTCGCGTTTAAAGGTCCGAAGATCAGAGAGAAGACGGAGTCCCACTGGCAGCTCGGTCCACAGAGCCGGGGCCCCCACAGAGAACGCTCTTCCCCTGGGGGTCGCCAGCCGACATTGGTTGGCCGACGGCACCCTAAGGAGGCCTTCCCTGTGAGAGCGGACTGGACGCACCGGACAATGGGAGGTAACTGGCGGCAGCAGGCGGTCCCGTAAATATCCCGGTCCGATGCCATGGAGCATACCAGCACCCAATGCGAGTTGCACATGCCTGCAGTGCACACCCAAAGGAGCCATGGGGTAAGTAGAACCACGTGCAGACGGGGTGTGATCAACTGTGGCACGAGATTTTTTTTTTTTTTACTTTTAAAAGCATTTATTTTCAACCTATTCAGCCAAATAGGACCGGCTATTTACGAGACCGCCTTCTGCCACCGATAGCCTCCCAACGACCTGTGCGCTCCCACAGAGCGGGCCTGCTCCGGGTGCCATCAGCCAAACAGTGCCGGCTGGTGACCCCCAGGGGGAGAGCCTTCTCTGTGGCAGCACCGACCCTGTGAAATGAGTTACTTCCTGGGTTACGCCAACTTCCCAACCTCCGTACCTTCAAGCGGGAACTGAAGACTCTGCTATTCAATCAGGCGGGACTAGCCTAAATATTATTTTAATTTGATATTTTAGTTTAACTTAGTTTTAATTGAATTTTAAACTGTATTAATTTATTTATAATTTTATAGTTTAGGGTTTTATATCGGTCATTTGACCGTTTTAGTTTTAAATTGGCCGGTTAAATATTTCATTTTAAAAGTATTTTAAATTTATTGTGTTCTTATGTGTTTTAATAAGGCTGTACACCGCCCTGAGTCCTTCGGGAGAAGGGCGGTCTACAAAGCTAATAAATAAATAAATAAATAAATAAATAAATAAATAAATAAATAAATAAATAAATAAATAAATAAATAAATAAATAAGTTGTAAAAAAATGCTTTTAAAAGTAAAAAAAAAAAGGCTCTGACGATTGTGCGGCTCAACTGCGATCGTCAGAGCCTTTTTTTTTTTACCTTTTAAATGCATTTTAGGAGGAAAGGTAGGGGAAATAAGAGTAGAAGAGAAGGTTAGATAGGGAGGAAGTAGGGTGGAGGGGAAGAAAGGAAGGGGAAGTAGAGAAGGAGGAGGAGAGGAGAGAAGAAAGGAGTGAGAGGAGAAGAAAGGATTGCTGTGAAAAGCAAAAGATGAAATGGAAGAAAGGCAACCCCGAATATATTTGAATATAAAAATTGAAATAGTTAAAAAAAGAAAGAATGAAAGAGAATGAACACTAATATAAATGGAGAAATTAGAACTTGAGCGCGAAAGAAGATCTGACTTAATGAAATAAGCAAGGAAATATTAGGAAATGAATAAAAATGATGAAAAAGGAACATATTGGCAAAAACCATAACTAAGTAAAATGTATTTGAATATATTGAATTGTATAAGATATGATATGGCCAATACTCTGTTCATAAATCATGTATGTGTGTAGGGGGGGGAAACTAAAAAATCAATAAAAACTTGTTTTAAAAAAGCATTTTTACAACCTATTTTTTTTTATTATTATTATTATTTTATTTTTATTTTTTTATTTTTTTATTTATTTTGTCACAACAGTATACACAAACATTGACATAAAAACAACAACATATCATATAAACATATATATAGGCTAAAATATGTATAAAATATAAAATATAGGCTAATATATATATATATATAAGCAAAAGTATTAATTTGATATAATAATAATAATAATAATAATAATAATAATAATAATAATAATAATAATAATAATAATAATAATAATAATAATAATAATAATAATAATAATAATAATTATTATTATTATTATTATTATTATTATTATTATTTAATTTGTATACCGCCCTTCTCCCGAAGGACTCAGGGCGGTGCACAGCCAGAATAAAATACAAAAAGAACAGTACATATAATATTAAGAACAACATAATGAAAGGGAACAATAGGACAGGAACGATAGGCACTTTTGTGCTCTTATGCACGCCCCTTATGGTCCTCTTAGGAATGGGGTGAGGTCAATAGTAGAAAGTTTTTGGTTAAAGCTTTTAGGATTATGGGAAGAGACCACAGAGTCAGGTAATGTGTTCCAAGCACTGATGATTCTGTTACAGAAGTCATATTTTCTGCAATCTAGATTAAAGAGGTTAACATTAAGTTTAAATCTGTTGGTTGCTCTTGTATTATTGCAATTGAAGCTGAAGTAGTCTTTAACAGGAAGGACATTACAATAGATGATTCTGTGTGTTAAACACAGGTCTTGTCGGAGTCGGCGGAGTTCTAAATTTTCTAATCCCAGGATTTCAAGTCTGGTGGCATTTTGTTGTTTTCAGAATAATTCAGGCAGGAAAAGTGAGCAAGCCGGAAAGAAGTGGCAGGCAGGCAGGCAAACGGGATTGGTTCTCCAAACCACCCACCACCATCGCTTCCGGATCAGGCGATTCGGTCCGAACTGGGAGCATTTCACCCCTGCTGATAACCCAACAAGGACAAGAACCTCCCCTTACATAAGAGATCAAAATCTGCAAGATGGTAGGTGTGGCATTCAGGTAAAGTTGCACCCCCCCCTTTTTTATGTAGAGGTTCATGAAAGGTGCACCTTCAAAAATGTTGGGAACTTCTTCAGGGTATCAAGTTCACCATCCTCAGAACGTTGAGTCTCCTTCCTCCCTAGATGTATATTTAAACTCCGTCCAGGAGAAATGACACAAACCTTTCCTCTCCTTCCAAAAATAAACCACGAAAGCTCATCGGTTCTGTAAAGTTGAAGAATGGTTTTTAAAATGCAAAATCTTTTGCTAGGATGGTGAAAAGGAGGAGGAGGAGGAGGAGGAGGAGGGAGGGAGGAATGATGATGATGATGATAAGAAGGAGGAGGAGGAGGAGGAAGAGGAGGAGGAGGAAAGAATGATGATGATGATGATAAGAAGGAGGAGGAGGAGGAGGAGGAGGAGGAGGAGGAGGAGGAGGAGGAGGAGGAGGAGGAGGAGGGAAGAGGGAGGAGGAGGAGGAGGAGGAATGATGATGATGAGATGATGATGATGATGATGATGATAAGAAGGAGGAGGAGGAGGAGGAGGAGGAGGAGGAAGATGATGATGATGATGATAAGAGGAGGAGGAGGAGGAATGATGATGATGAGATGATGATGAGAAGGAGGAGGAGGAGGAGGAGGAGGAGGATGATGATGATAAGAAGGAGGAGGAGGAGGAGGAGGAGGAGGAGGGAAGAGGGAGGAGGAGGAGGAGGGAGGAATGATGATGATGATGATGATGATGATGATGATGATGATGATAAGAAGGAGGAGGAGGAGGAGGAGGAGGAATGATGATGATGATGATGATGATGATGATGATGATGATGATAAGAAGAGGAGGAGGAAGAATGATGATGATGATTGATGATGATGATAAGAAGGAGGAGGAGGAAGAGGAGGAGGAGGAGGAGGAGGAGGAGGAGGAGGAGAGAGGAGGAGGAGGAGGAGGGAGGAATGATGATGATGATGATGAATATGATGATGATGATAAGAAGGAGGAGGAGGAGGAGGAGGAGGGAAGAATGATGATGATGATGATGATAAGAAGGAGGAGGAGGAGGAGGAGGAATGACGATGATGATGATGATGATGATAAGAAGGAGGAGGAGGAGGAGGAAGAGGAGGAGGAGGGAAGAATGATGATGATGATGATAAGAAGGAGGAGGAGGAGGAGGAGGAGGAGGAGGGAAGAGGGAGGAGGAGGAGGAGGGAGGAATGATGATGATGATGATGATGATGATGATGATGATGATAAGAAGGAGGAGGAGGAGGAGGAGGAATGATGATGATGATGATGATGATGATGATGATGATGATGATAAGAAGGAGGAGGAGGAGGAGGAGGAGGAGGAGGAGGAGGAGGAGGAGGGAAGAATGATGATGATGATGATGATGATAAGAAGGAGGAGGAGGAGGAGGAGGAGGAGGAGGAGGAGGGAAGAATGATGATGATGATGATGATAAGAAGGAGGAGGAGGAGGAGGAGGAGGAGGAGGGAAGAGGGAGGAGGAGGAGGAGGGAGGAATGATGATGATGATGATGATGATGATAAGAAGGAGGAGGAGGAGGAAGGAGGAGGAATGATGATGATGATGATGATGATGATGATGATGATGATGAATATGATGATGATGATAAGAAGGAGGAGGAGGAGGAGGAGGAGGAGGAGGGAAGAATGATGATGATGATGATGATAAGAAGGAGGAGGAGGAGGAGGAGGAGGAATGATGATGATGATGATAATGATGATAAGAAGGAGGAGGAGGAGGAGGAAGAGGAGGAGGAGGGAAGAATGATGATGATGATGATAATAGAAGGAGGAGGAGGAGGAGGAGGAGGAGGAGGAGGAGGAGGAAGAGGAGGAGGAGGAGGAGGAGGAGGGAGGAATGATGATGATGATGATGATGATGATGATGATGATGATGATAAGAAGGAGGAAGAGGAGGAGGAATGATGATGATGATGATGATGATGATAAGAAGGAGGAGGAGGAGGAGGAAGAGGAGGAGGAGGGAAGAATGATGATGATGATGATGATGATGATGATAAGAAGGAGGAGGAGGAGGAAGAGGAGGAGGAGGAGGAGGAGGAGGAGGAATGATGATGATGATGATGATGATGATGATGATGATGATGATGATAAGAAGGAGGAGGAGGAGGAGGAAGAGGAGGAGGAGGGAAGAATGATGATGATGATGATAAGAAGGAGGAGGAGGAGGAGGGAGGAATGATGATGATGATGATGATGATGATGATGATGATGATGATTTAGAACTAGGAGGGGTAGAATTGCTCTGCAAACTTACCCTATTTTGATGGTCTCAGAAGTACAGTGAATAAGACATTTTTTTGAATATGGGAGAAAGAAGCTTTGAGTTAAAATGTGTCATGATGTGGATTCCAAAATGGCCAAAATATTTATAACACCCATCATCAAACAATAAAGTGATGAGAAAATGCCTTAGCAGAGACAGCAGAATCAGTCCTTCAACAGATATGATCTCCCAAGCAGTCTACAATCTGATTATTCTGATCGTCTTGCCATGTAGAATCCCACAGAATTGCCAAATTGGACAAAATTAAATGGATATCTCCTCCCCCTCCTCCTCCTCCTCCTCCCCCTCCTCCTTCTATCATCATTTTGCCAAATATCAAAATCTAACACCCTTTCTTCCCTTTTACTTTAAATCTAAAATTGTAATAATCTGGCAAACCATACTACAGAACAAGGGGTCTATAAGTTCAAATAAATGATTCTCTAACTCTTAGATGACTCGTTCACAAACCCAAGGAGCTGAAATATGTAATTAATTTGTCCTCACCTGTGATTTTTGGCTGGGCCAAAGAATTGAATACAGGTAGTCCTGTACTTACAACCAGAATTGTGACTAGAATGATCTCACGAAGCACTGTTACCTTCCCTCTGTGGTGGTACCTTTTTATCTACTCGCATTTGCATGCATTCGAACCGCTAGGTTTGGCAGGAGCTGGAGTGAAGACGGGAGCTCGCCCTGTTGGGTGGTGCTCGGATCTCAAACCTTTCCAGTTGACAAGCCCAGCGTCTTAACAGCTGAGCCACTGCTCTAACCATTGCTCCTGAGCTAGGAGGAGATATTGGAAAATGACTATTTGGCCAGCAGAAAACATCAAAATATTCCTTTAAAAGACATTATGTAGGAGGAATAGAAGTTGAAGGCAACTGAGGGTGACCCAGTTATTGGTGTGGATATAATGTTCCAAAATAAATAGCAAAACGAAAAGCAAAGAATAATAATAAAAAAAGACAAACCCACAAACATTGTTTGCTATAGCTTCCATTTATCCTTCATAAGGAGCGTTCTAATGCTAGCAACTTAGCTTGTCGCTGTTTAGTTTTGCTTTCCTTTTTTTTTTAAATGCTAAAAGCGGCGCGCCTTTTAATATGCATAAATAATACCGAGACACTGTTTATTATTCACAGCAATATACACATTTCGGGGGTGGGGGAGAACTGCACGCGTGTCTCTCTGCACAATAGTTCACGAAATTTTCATCGCGCTTTACAGGATAAAAGCAAACTATTGATAAATGCAACGGGTTGGTTTGTTTTGCAAAGGCACCCAACCAAACCAACCAGAATGAAATAATTAATGCCCGAAGGCTGAGTGAAACGAACAAGCAAAAAGTAGATTCCCACCCACCCTCGTTCTCAAGGAAGATATTATAGAAAGGACTCTATGAATGGAAATAAATAGAATAGAATAGAATAGAACAGAACAGAACAGAACAGAACAGAACAGAATAACAAAGTTTGAAGGGACCTTGGAGGTCTTCTAGTCCAATTCTATACCATTTCAGACAAATGGTTATCCAACCTCTTCTTAAAAACTTCCAGTGTTGGAGTATTTACAACTTCTGGAGGCAAGTTGTTCCACTGATTCATTGTTCTATCTCTCAGGAAATTTCTCCTTAGTTCTAAGTTGCTTCTCTCCTTGATTAGTTTCCACCCATTGCTTCTTGTCCTGCCTTCAGGTGCTTTGGAGAATAGCTTGACTCCCACTTCTTTGTGGCAACCTCTGAGATATTGGAACACTGCTGTCATGTCTCCCCTAATCTTTCTTTTCATTAAACTAGACATACTGTACCTAGTTCCTGCAACTGTTCTTCCTATGTTTTAGCTTCCAGTCCCCTAATCATCTTTGTTGCTCTTCTCTGCACTCTTTCTAGAGTCTCAGCATCTTTTTTACATCGTGGCAACCAAAACTGAATGCAATATTACAAGTGTGGCCTTACCAAGGCATTATAAAGTGGTATTAACACTTCACGTGATCTTGATTCTATCTCTCTGTTTATGCAGCCCAGAACTGTGTTGGCTTTTTTAGCAGCTGCTGCACACTGCTGGCTCATATCTAAATGGTTGTCCACTAGGACTCCAAGATCCCTCTCACAGTTACTACTATTGAGCAAAGTACCACATATACGGTACCTGTGCATTTTGGTTTTTTGGCCTAAATGTAGAACCTGATTTTTTTCACCGTTGAATTTCCACAGAGTTGAACTGTCTGCAGAACCTCAAACCTCTCTAGGCCAAAAGAAGTATTGTTTCCAAATCGTGGGAAGTAAGACTTCTACTACAGGTAGTTCTTGACTTACAACCACATGTTTAGTGACCGTTTGAACTTTCAATGGCCCTGAAAAAAAGTGACTTATGACCATGTTTCACACATACGACCATTGCAGCGTCCCCATGGTCACGTCATCACAATTTGGACACTGGCAGCTGCCTCATATTTATGACGGTTGAAGTTCCATGGGGTTCGATGTCCACTTTTCGTGACGAGAAAACTCGATGAGAACGCCAGATTCGTGTAACGACAGTTTTACTAATTTTGACAGCTGCCATCGCTTCACGATGGTGACGAGAATGGGCACGAAATGGGGTCAAAAGTCACGTAACAACGGTCTTGTTTAGCAAGGAAAAGGTTGGGCTCATTTGGGGGTCATAAACCGAGGACTAGCTGTTTATACAGATGGTTGCAGCAAAGTGAGATAAGTTATAGCCAGCTTGAAACGATACCATTGATTCTTGGTATCCATTTTGATTCTTGGGGTTGTGATGTCATCATAAGGCAGGGCTTGGGTAGTGATGTCGCTACATAGACACATTTTGGACAAGAGATGGAGTTGATGTAGAAAGGATTGATCTATCTCTATCTCTATCTATCTATCATTTCTCTCTCTCTCTCTCTTATCCCTCCCTCTCTCTCTCTCTCTCTAATTTATCTCTCTCTCTCTCTCTTTCTCTCTCTCTCTCGCTATAATTTCTCTCTATCTCTCTCTATCTCTATCATTTCTCTCTTTCTCTCTATCTCTATCTCTGTCTTTATCTCTTTCTATCTCCATCTCTCTATCTCTCTATCTATCATTTCTCTCTATCTCTCTGTGTGTATCTATCCATCCATCTATCTATCTATCTATCTATCTATCATCTATCTATCTATCTATCTATCTATCTATCTATCTATCTATCTATCTATCTATCTATCTATCTATCTATCTATCTATCTATCTATCTCTATCATCTGTCTGTCTGTCTGTCTGCCTGCCTCCCTGCCTGCCTGTCTCTCTATTTATCTATCTATCTATATCATCTATCTATCATCTCTATTATCTCTCTCTCTTTCTATCAGCCATCCATCTATCTATTTATCTATGAAATAAGAGAGTTGGAAAGGACCTTGGAGGTCTTCTAGTCCAACCCCCTGTTTAGGTAGGAAACCCTATCCCATTTCAGACAAAATGGCTGTCCAATCTCTTCTTAAAAGCTTCCAGTGTTTGGAGCCTTCATTGCTTTCAGTTCTCCAGCAACTTTCTCAGCAGTGTGTTTTCCATCTAGGGAAATCAGCCGATGCAATAAATGTGTCACATCCTTTTGCAAATGTAAGTGTTTTATTGAAGTTCTAACTAGGACTAGGCTCATAGATTTACAGGGAAGACTGACAACAATAAAAAATCATGTTTCCTCCTCCCCCCTCCCTCTTTCCCTCTGTCTCCTGGAAGACTCTGAGTGCATCTTTTTTTGAAACCCTGCAAATGGAAAAAAAATTTTTAAAAAATAAAATTACACAGGGAGGGGGTGCAAAGCTTTGCCTCAAATATCCTGGGAAACAAACAGGCACCATAGCTGTGCATGACATATGTAATAGTCTTTGGAGGCTTCTTAAATCTCTCTCTCTCTCTCTCTCTCTCTCTCTCTCTCTCTCTCTCTCTCTCTCTCTCTGTGTGTGTGTGTGTGTGTGTGTGTGTGTGTGTGTGTGTGTGTGAAGGGGTGAAATCCAGAAGGTTCTGACAGGTTCTGGAGAACCGGTAGCAGAAATGTGGTACCTTGCTCAATAGTAGCAACTGTGAGAGGGATCTTGGAGTCCTAGTGGACAACCATTTAGATATGAGCCAGCAGTGTGCAGCAGCTGCCAAAAAAGCCAACACAGTTCTGGGCTGCATAAACAGAGGGATAGAATCAAGATCACGTGAAGTGTTAGTGCCACTTTATAATGCCTTAGTAAGGCCACACTTGGAATATTGCATCCAGTTTTGGTTGCCACGATGTAAAAAAGATGCTGAGACTCTAGAAAGAGTGCAGAGAAGAGCAACAAAGATGATGAGGGGACTGGAGGCTAAAACATATGAAGAACGGTTGCAGGAACTGTGTATGTCTAGTTTAATAAAAAGAAGGACTAGGGGAGACATGATAGCTGTGTTCCAATATCTCAGGGGTTGCCACAAAGAAGAGGGAGTCGGGCTGTTCTCCAAAGCACCTGAGGGTAGAACAAGAAGCAATGGGTGGAAACTCATCAAGGTAAGAAGCAACTTAGAACTAAGGAGAAATTTCCTGACAGATAGAACAATTAATAAGTGGAACGACTTCCCTGCAGAAGTTGTGAATGCTCCAACACTGGAAATGTTTAAGAAAATGTTGGATAACCATCTGACTGGGATGGTGTAGGGTTTCCTGCCTGGGCATGGGGTTGGACTAGAAGGCCTCCAAGGTCCCTTCCAACTCTGTTGTTGTTGTTATTATTAATAATAATAATTAATATTTAATAATAATTAAATTTTGAGTAGTTTGGAGAATCAGCAAATACCACCTCTGGCTGGCCCTAGAGTGGGGTGGGAATGGAGATTTTGCAATATCCTTCCCCAAGGAGTGGGGTGGGAATGGAGATTTTGCAGTATCCTTCCCCTGCCACACCCACCAAGCTACTCCCACAGAACTGGTAGTAAAAAAAAATTGATTTCACTACTGGTGTGTATGTAGACACACACACAAAAACACACAGAGTTTAAAAAGTAAATTAAAACAATCCCATAATGAAATACAAATCAAGAGTTCCAAGAATGCCTAATCATGTTATTACCCGCGAAGTGAATTTCTAATGCCGGCTTCTACCTGATTATTTCTGATAGGCCTGGGTTGTGAATTTCAAAGCGTTATAAATTATTAATAAGTCAATTTAAAGATGGCCAGACCTCCCTTTGCTCCTTGGGATTCCTGATGTCACAGGAGACCGGAGTCAAAAACCTCTCCTCCTTAAATCTAACTTCACTGTGAAGTTCCCTTTTAATTCTCCAATCGACTGCCTTTGAGATACCAGGATAAGGGACCTTGGAGGTCTTCTAGTCCAACCCCCTGCTTAGGCAGGAAACCCTACACCATTTCAGACAAATTTAAATTTAATAAATATTTTAATAAATATAACGTTATTTACTAAAAAATAACCATTTTTCTGAAGTGCTGTAGGGTTTCCTGCCTAAGTAAGGGGTTGGACTAGAAGACCTCCAAGGTCCCTTCTAACGATTCTATTCTATTCTATTCTATTCTATTCTATTCTATTCTATTCTATTCTATTCTATTCTATTCTATTCTATTCTATTCTAAAGTGGATGTCCAATCTCTTCTTTATAAACTTCCAGGGTTGGAGCATTTATAACTTCTGCAGGCAAGTTGTTCCACTGATTAATTTTTCTCACAGTCAGGAAATCTCTGCTTAGTTCTAGGTTGCTTCTCTCCTTGATTAGTTTCCAGCCATTGTTTCTCATCTTGCTTTCTGGTTCTTTGGAAAACAGTCTGATCCCCTCATCTTTTTAGGAGCCCCTCAAATATTGGAAAATTGCTATCATGTGTCCATTGGTCCTTCTCTTCATTAGACTAGCCATGCCCAGTTACTGCAACCATTCTTCCTATATTTTAGCTCCCAGTTCCCTAATCATTTTGTTGCTCTTCTATGCACTCTTTCCAGAGTCTCAACATCTTTTTTATACCATGACAACCAAATCTGGAAGCAATATTCCAAGTGTGCTCCAACGCTAACAGTATCATTTATGAGTCACGGTGGTTCAGTGGTTAGAGTGCAGTATTGCAAGCTAATTCTGCTGATTGCCAGCTGCCTGCAATGCTGCCTGCAATGCTGGCTGAGGAATTCTGGGAGTTGAAGTCCACAAGTCTTAAAGTTGCCAAGGTTGGAGACCCCTGACCTATGCCCTTATAATATAACCTTCATTTAGGAGCGTGCAAAACTGTGAAGGTACCTTATATTAGCGGAAAGGGAATTCAGTGAAAAATAGGATGCAGAAGCAAAAATAAATAAACCTAAATGGGGAAATTGCACCAGAAAGATATCCTTGTTGAATCTTTCCTTTGTTTTGGCTAAAGCTCTTTGCTTTGAAAATGGGAGGGGTGAGAGAGAGAGAGAGAGAGAGAGAGAGAGAGAGAGAGAGAATCTATGCAGAAGAAAATTTCAACCTCGCCTTAACCTTCGAGAAGTGGCAAGCGACTGTTATTCTTTCCTTCGACCACAGTGGAGTATCAGATGACATGTTCCATTAAGTACCGAAAATGTCACTCCCTGTTCTTATTGATCTGAAAGAAAGTACATTGTGCCCTGATCCAAGATGAAGGAGACAGATCAGGAGAAGTCTCTGTTAAATCCAATGGAGGCTTTTGTCCTGACTGGGAAGGAGGGAGGAAGTGAGGAAAGAAGGAGAGAGGGAGAGAGGGAGGGAGAATGAGAGGAAGGAAGGAAGGAAGGAAGGAAGGAAGGAGGGATGGAGGGAGAGAGAGAGAGAGAGGGAGAGAGGGAGGGAGAATGAGAGGAAGGAAGGAAGGAAGGAAGGAAGGAAGGAGGGATGGAGGGAGAGAGAGAGAGAGAGGGAGAGAAGAAGATAGTGAGGAAGGAAGGAGAGAGGGAGAGAGAATAGGAGGAAGGAAGGAGGGAGGAAGGAAGGAGAGGGAGGAGGAGGGAGGGTGAATGGGAGGAAGGAGGGGAGGGAGGGAGGGAGGGAGGGGGATGGACAGTGGGAGGAAAGAAGGAGGGAGGAGGAGAGGAGGAGAGGAGGAGAGTGAGAGGAAGGAAGTGAGGAAAGAAGGAGAGACGGAGGAGGGAGGAGGAAGGAAGGAAGAGGACGGAGAGAGGGAGGGAAGAAGGTAGTGAGGAAGAAAGGAGAGAGGAGAGAGAATGGAGGAAGGAAGGAGGGAGGAAGGCGGGAGAGGGGGAGGGAGGGTGAATAGGAGGAAGGAAATAAAGAAAGGGAAAGAAGACAGGAAGGAAGAAAGGAAAATGAGAGAGATAGAGAAAGAGAAAGAGAAAGAGAAAGAGAAAGAAAGAGAAAGAGAAAGAGAAAGAAAGGAAGACAGGAAAGCAGGCAGGCAAGAAAGAGAGTATAAAAGAGAGATGGAAAGTAGTAGTAGTAGTAGTAGTAGTAGTAGGATGCTAGATTAGAGAGTCAAGAAACCTTTCCAGAAGAAAACACTAGAGGAATCTGGCTTCCCTATTGACTTTGCTTGTCAGAAGGGGAATCACACAAGCCCAGGACACTAAAACCATCATTAATACATGCCAGTTGCCAAGCATCTGGATTTCGAGCATGGGGATGCTGAAATGGTTTTAACTGTGAAAAGTCACTTTTTTCAGTGCTGTTGTAACGCTGAACAGTCACTAAATGAACTGTTGTATGTCAAACATTACCCGTATACGGTCAGAGGAGTGCAAACAAGTACATAATTCAGGTTCAAAATGTCCTTTAGTTCAAGACTGCAATTTGTCCACCGAATATAAGAAGTGTCTGAGATAGCAAAACCAATAACGCAAAATGACGCTACAGAGAATAGAATAGAATAGAATTTTATTGGCCAAGTGTGATTGGATACGCAAGGAATTTGTCTTGGTGCATAAGCTCTCAGTGTACATTAAAAAAAAAAAGATACGTTCATCAAGGTACAACATTTACAACACAATTGATGGTCAATATATCAATATAAATCATAAGGATTGCCAGCAACAAGTTATAGTCATACAGTCATAAATGGAAAGAGATTGGTGATGGGAACTATGAGACGATTAATAGTAGTGCAGATTCAGTAAACAGTCTGACAGTGTTGATGGAATTATTTGTTTAGCAGAGTGATGGCCTTTGGGAAAAAACTGTTCTTGTGTCTAGTTGTTCTGGTGTGCAGTGCTCTATAGCCTCATTTTGAGGGTAGGAGTTGAAACAGTTTATGTCCAGGATGCGAGGGATCTGTAAATATTTTCATTTTCAGAGCCCTGCAGATCAGAACAACTAGACACAAGAAGAGTTTTTTCCCAAAGGCCATCACTCTGCTAAACAAATAATTCCCTCAACACTATCAAACTATTTACTAAATCTGCACTACTATTAATCTTCTCATCGTTCCCATCACCCATCTCTTTCCACTTATGACTGTATGACTGTAACTTGGTTGCTGGTATCCTTACAATTTATTGTTTCCTGATTGCTTATTTGTACCCTATGACTATCATTAAGAGTTGTACCTTATGATTCTTGTTGAACGTATCTTTTATGTACACTGAAAGCATATGCACCAAAGACAAATTCCTTATGTGTCCAATCACAGTTGGCCAATAAAGAATTCTATTCTATTCTAATGTAAATATATATATATATATATAATAATAATTCCTTGTTCCTTAGTCTCTTGTCATCAGTAGAAAGACGGCTAAGTTTTGCTTACTGCAAATTTCTAAAACTTAATCACACTGCTGCTTCATTTTCCCAAATCACAAAAGATCACCTCATATATAATCTAGCTCAGAGGTCTTCAAACGTGGCAGCTTTAAGACTTGGGGACTTCAACTCCCAGAATTCTCCAGCCAGCTATAGCTGTTGGAAGGGACCTTGGAGGTCTTCTAGTCCAACCCCCTGCCCAGGCAGGAAACCCTACACCACTTCAGACAAAGGGTTATCCAACATTTTCTTAAAAATTTCCAGTGTTGGACCATTCACAACTTCTGCAGGCAAGTTGTTCCACTGATTCATTGTTCTAACTGTCAGGAAATTTCTCCTTAGTTCTAAGTTGCTTCTCTCCTTTGTTAGTTTCCACCCATTGCTTCTTGTCCTGCCCTCAGGTGCTTTGGAGAATAGCTTGACTCCCTCTTCTTTGTGGCAGCCCCTGAGATATTGGAAGACCGCTATCATGTCTCCCCTGGTCCGTCTCTTCACTAGACTAACCATACCCAGTTCCTGCAACCGTTCTTCATATGTTTTAGCCTCCAGTCCCCTAATCAGCTTTGTTGCTTTTCTCTGCACTCTTTCTAGAGTCTCAACATCTTTTTTTACATCGTGGTGAACAAAACTGAACGCAGTATTTCAAATGTGCATTATAAAGTGGCATTAACACTTCACGTGTTCTTGATTCTATCCCTCTGTTTATGCAACCCAGAACTGTGCTATAGTACTGATCTAGCTGTTTGTCTAGCTAGAGTTGGTGTGTGAATCAAGAAGAGGGCCGTGAAAATATTTACAGATCCCTCACATCCTGGACATAAACTGTTTCAACCCCTACCCTCAAAACGACGCTATAGAGCACTGCACACCAGAACAACTAGACACAAGAACAGTTTTTTCCCGAAGGCCATCACTCTGCTAAACAAATAATTCCATCAACACTGTCAGACTGTTTACTGAATCTGCACTACTATTAATCTTCTCATAGTTCCCATCACCAATCTCTTTCCACTTATGACTGTATGACTATAACTTGTTGCTAGCAATCCTTATGATTTATATTGATATATTGACCATCAATTGTGTTGTAAATGTCATACCTTGATGAACGTATCTTTTCTTTTATGTACACTAAGAGCATATGCACCAAGACAAATTCCTTGTGTGTCCAATCACACTTGGCCAATAAAATTCTATTCTATTCTATTCTAAAATTCTATTCTATTCTATTCTATTAAATGGTTGGGCACTGCTATATACATTTGTTTAGCAAATCAAGAAATAGTTGTGTGAATAGGCCTGAAAGCTACTGTTGCATTGTGTGGGTTGTACAGTCAGCCAGAGTTGGCATTTTTATCCACCTATTGAGTCTCACTGGGATTAGGCGGATATTATGTGATGGTGTGAAATGTATCATGGTAGGATAGTTAGATTAAGAGAGTTGGAAGGGATCTTGTAGGTCATCTAATCCAACCCCCACGCCCACCCAAGCAGGAGACCCTACCCCAGTGATGGTTAACCTTTTCTGGACCGAGTGCCCAAAGCACATGCCTGAACCCCCAAAATGCAATGTGTGTTTGCCCCCTCTGCATGCCCTCTCCCCCATGTGCGGCAGAGACCAGAAGAACAGCTAGCTAGCGGGAGGTGTTACACGCATGCGCAGTAGAGATGAAAAGGGGCGATGGCTCACGTGCCATCAGAGAGGGTGCTGTGAGCCACTTCTGGCATGTGTGCCATAGGTTCGCCATCATGGCCCTGCACCATTACTGACAGATGGCAGTCCAGTCTCTTCCTGAAAGCTTCCAGTGATGAAGCTCCCACAACTTCCGAAGGCAACTTCTTTTCCATGGGTTGATTGTTCTCATTGTCAGAAAACTCCTCCTTATTTCCAGGTTGAATCTCTCCTTGGTCAGTTTCCATCCATTGTTCCTTGTCTGGGCTTCGGGTGCTTTGGAAAATAGCTTGTCCCCCTTTCTCTTTCTGGCAGCCTTTCAAATATTGGAAGACGGCTATCCTGTCTCCCCTGATCCTTCTCTTCACTAGACTAGCCATGCCCAGTTACTGCAACCATTCATCGTATGTTTTAACATCCAACCCTCTAATCATCTTGGTTGCTCTTCTCTGCACTCTTTCTAGACTCTCAACATTTTTTCATAATGTGGTGACCAAAACTGGATGCAGTACTCTAGGTGTGGTCTTACTAAGGCTTTATAGAGTGGTATTAGTACCTCCCTGGATCTTGATTATATCCCTCCATTAATGCAATTTAGGATTGTGCTGGCTTTTTTGGCTGCTGCCTGCCCACTGCTGGGTCATAGTTAGCTGGTTGTCCACTAAGTCTCCAAGATCCCTCTCAGAGTTATTGCTATTAAGCCTAGTTTCACCGAGTCTATATGTGTAATTTTGGTTTTTCTTGCCTAAGTGTAAGACTTTACTTTTCTCTACATTGTATTTCATTTTGTTGAAATGGTGGGGGGATGTGGGCGGGGTAGCTCTGGGGTTCCGTGTGGGTTGGATTAATGGCTTCAGCGGGCCGTATGTGGCCCACGGGGCATAGTTTGAGAACCTCTGACCTGGGATGTTGTAATGTATCGTCATACTATATGTGCAGATGCAACCACGGTGGCCTTTTGTAATTGAAAATTATACAGATAGAAATTTTGTGTGCATTTTCTAAGTGCCGTTCAAGATTTTTTATTTTTTGGTATGGCACCCAGTGTACCAATAAACACTAAGATCATCCTGTCCAGTTTCGGCCATAATCTTTCAACTTTGATTGTCCGATCTTGTTGCTTTGCGATCTCCAGTTCTTTGTCTTGCCTTCTTGCATTATGTATTCTTGTCTTATTGTCTCGCGTTATGAGCCTTGACTCATAACACACCACATTTAACTGTGGCTGAAAAGAAGAAAGTGTGGGTAATAGATGTGGCAAGGCCTGGAGTTAGTAAAATAACAGAATAACAAAGTTGGCGGGGAACTTCGAGGTCTTCTAGTCCACCCCTCTGCTCAAGCAGGAGAGCCTATACCCTTTCAGACAAGTGGCTATCCAGTCTCTTCTTAAAAAGCTTGAAGTAAGGGAGAAAAATGGATATGTAAGAAATATTTACTGATGCGAAATTGTTGAAGAAAATTGTAATTTTTGTTAAAAAAAACACCTGTTTAATAAAAATTATTATTAAAAAAAAAAAAAAGGCCTCCACTGATGGAACAGCCACAACTTCCAAAGGCAGGTTGTTCCACTGGTTAACTAGTTCTCACTGTCAGGAAGTTTCTCCTTAGTTCTAGGTTGGATCCAGTGATGCAATTCAAATAATTTAACAACTGGTTCTCAGCGGTTCGAATCCCTAGTGGTGTGTAACTTGTGACTTGTCCCAGCTTCTGCCAACTTAGCAGTTCGAAAGCATGTGAAAAATGCCAGTAGAAAAATAGGGACCACCTTTGGTGGGAAGGGAACAGCGTTCCCTGCGCCTTTAGCATTGAGTCATGCCGGCCACATGACCATAGAGACGTCTTCGGACAGCGCTGGCTCTTCGGCTTTGAAACAGAGATAAGCACCGCCTCCTAAAGTCGGGAACGACTAGCACATATGTGTGAGGGGAACCTTTACCTTTACCTCTCTGCCCTAATGACCAGCTGGGTGGGAGTGGCCATGGTGGGCGTGGCCAGGAGGTGTGACAAGCAGTACTCAGCCTACTGCACCCCCCCCCGGGAGCAAAAATGGGCTATGGGGAGAGGGGGGACGTGCTGCCTTCCCCATACCCCATTTTGACCCTAGTAGGCCTCTCTGCAGCCTTCTGGAATGAAAACGGGCTGGGGGGGCAGCACCACTTCTCCCATGTCCCATTTTGGGCCTAGTAGGCTTCCCTGAAACCTACTGGGAGTAAAAAAGGGCCGTGGGGGGGATGCACTGTCCCCCTCCCTCGTGCCTCATTTTGGGTCTAGGAGGCCTCCCTGTAGCCTCCTGGAAGCAAAAATGGGCCATGGGGGGAAGGGTGCCACCCCTCCCCGCCCCCTCCCCGCCCCCTGTTTTGGGCTTTGGAGGCCTCCCTGCACTTTCCTGGGAGCCAAATTGGGGCACTTGGGGACTTGGGGAAGGAGCGGGGAGAGGTGGAGCCAGCCAGCAATTTAACTACTGGTTCACACAAACCGGCTGTATCCCACCGCTGTTTGGATCTCTCCTTGATTAGTTTCTATCCATTGCTTCTTGTCCTGCCTTTAGGAGCTTTGGAGAATAGGTTGACCTCCTCAACTCTTCTTTGTCGCAGCCCCTCAAATATTGGGAGACTGCTATCATGTCACCCCTAGTCCTTCTTAACTCTAGAGTAGACTTACCCAATTCCTGCAACCCTTCTTCATATGTTTAAGATAGATCTAGAACTCCCCGTCTCCTGATGAATGGCCCAAAGTTTTTTGTTTGTTTTTTTACATTTATATCCCGCCCTTCTCCGAAGACTCAGGGCGGCTTACAGTGTATAAGGCAATAGTCTCATTCTATTTGTATATTTACAAAGTCAACTTATTGCCCCCAACAATCTGGGTCCTCATTTTACCTACCTTATAAAGGATGGAAGGCTGAGTCAACCTTGGGCCGGGCTTGAACCTGCAGTAATTGCAGGCTACTGTGTTCTAATAACAGGCTCCTTACAGCCTGAGCTATTCCGGCCCTTTACCAGCGAACTTTCATAAAGTTTACCAGCGAACTTTCAGACCTAAGAGCAGACTAAAAGTCACTGTCTCCTGGTCATTGGTTCAAAGTCACCCAGCTGACTTTCCTACCCAAAACAAAACTAGAATTCACAATCTCCCGGTTTCTAGCCTGGTGCCTTAAACCACTAGACCAAATCACGATAGGTGTTCCAGCCCCTTTTTAACATCACTTTTTGTCCTTTTTTCTTCCATATCTTTCCTCTTTGTTTCCCAAATATCTCCAACAGGAACTTTGAAGCCTGTGAAATATTTCAAGAACCAACTGCTGGCTTCTCACGTACATCCTGCCTGTTCTCTCCAGTGCTACTTTCACACATCATTTGCAATCGTCTAATTGTTGTACTCCAATTTGCCTCATAATAGTTTCTCTCTGTGTTTCTCTCTCTCTCTCTCTCTCCCTCTCTTTCTCTCTTCCTCTCTCTCCCTCTCATTCTCTCTGTCCATCTCTCTTTCTCTCTCCCTCCTTGTCCCTGTCCCTCTCTCTCTTTCTGTCTCCCCCTCCCCTTCTCCTCCCCTCTTTCTCTCTCCCTCTTTTTCTGTCTCCTTCTCTTTCTTTCTCCCATTCTCTCTTTCTTGCTTTCTTTCTTCCTCCCTCTCTTTCTCGTTCTCTCTCTCCCTCTCCTTCTCCCTCTCTTTCTCCCCCTCCCCCTCACTCCCTCTCTTCCTCCCTCTCTCATTCTCTCTCCCCATCTCTCTTTCTCTCTCCCTCTCTTTGTCTTCCTCTCTCTCCCTCCCTCTCCCTCTCTCTCTTTCTCTCTCCTCTTTCTCTCTTTTCTATTTCCTTCTCTTTCTCTCTCCTCTCTTTCTCCTCCCTCATCTCACATTCTCTTCCCCTCTCCTTCTCTCTCTTTCTGTCTCCTTCTCTTCTCTCTCCTCTCTTTCTCCCTCCCCCTATCTCACATACTTTCTCTCTCTCTTTCTCTCTACCTCTCTTTCTTTCTCTGTCTCTTTCCCTCTCTCTCTCTCTCTCTCCCCCCCCACTTTTCTCTGGAGGAATGAGATGTCCTCAATGCCACTGCCTTTTCTGTTCCCTCCGGTGCAAATTCCTTCTCAAATTCAGAACGCTTCACTGTTCTTCCCCCTCAACCACCCCACCAATACACACGTACATACCAACCCATCGCAGCTGTGCCTTAGCTATTAAAAGAAGCCATGTTCTGTCTTCCTCTGGTTGTGGAGAGAAGCTGGGAGGAACGCACAACACGCAGCCGTCTCCAGGAGAGCTTTTTACCAGGTTCGCCTGGTGCGCCAGTTGCGCCCCTTTCTAGACCGGGATGCCCTATGCACGGTCACTCACGCCCTCGTGACGTCTTGCCTGGATTACTGCAATGCTCTCTACATGGGGCTCCCCTTGAGGGGCATCCGGAGACTGCAGTTAGTTCAGAATGCGGCTGCGCGGGTTATAGAGGGAGCCCCTCGTGGCTCCCGTATGACACCTATCCTTCGCAGGCTGCACTGGCTACCTGTGGCCTTCTGGGTGCGCTTCAAGGTTTTGGTAACCACCTTTAAAGCGCTCCATGGCATAGGGCCGGGTTACTTACGGGACCGCCTATTGCTATCGAATGCCTCTCACCGACCCGTGCGCTCTCACAGAGAGGGACTCCTCAGGGTGCCGTCAGCTAGGCAGTGTCGTCTGGCGACGCCCAGGGGAAGGGCCTTCTCTGTGGGGGCTCCCACCCTCTGGAACGAACTCCCCCCAGGACTTCGTCAACTTCCGGACCTCTGAACCTTCCGTCGCGAGCTTAAAACACATTTATTCATCTGTGCAGGACTGGACTAGATTTTAAATTTATAGGGGTTTTAAACTGGTTTTAATATTTATATTATTTTTAATAATTTGGCTTTTAGAATAAGTTTTTTAATGGTTATCTCAATTTGTACATAAATGTTTTTTATTTGCCTGTGAACCGCCCTGAGTCCTTCGGGAGATAGGGCGGTATACAAATACGAATAAATAAATAAATAAATAAATAAACAAGGGGGCGGGAGGCCTATCAAGATGGGAATGTGATGACAACTCCCCTGGAACTGTCTGGTTTGACTGGGCAACGGAGGGGCTTTCAAAGCTGGGGGTTAATATGACAAATTGTTAAAACTCTCTCCACAGTCTTTTTATGCACAACACTTTCAGAGAATTGTTTACCTGGGAACAAAGGTATGTAAATTCCAGGTGGGATTGCAAGATACTCGGAGAGCATAACTTGCCAGCGTTTCGCGATTATGCAGCTGGTTCTCCATCTCAGTTTTGAAAAGGAGCTACATAGGTAGTCCTCATCTTATGACCACAATCAAGGACAAGGTTTCTGTCGCTAAGTGTTCTGTCTCCGTCCTCATTTTGGAGTAACGAGCTGGCCTACAGCCGGTGGTTACACGGCTCCTATCAGTCCTGGCCGAGAAAACGCAGATGCCTGCCAAAAAGTTCAAACAGATTAAGACTTCAGCTCACTTCGACAAGGTTCAGCTAATTTGCTTCCCATACAAGTGAGAGCAGTCCCAAAACTCCTTATATATCCTGTGGGGTGGGGCTCCTGCCCCACCCTTTCCTTTGATGACGCCGCCTCTCTAATCTTCTGAAGCGTGGGTCAAGCCAAGCTTGATTATTATTATTATTATCAGCTGGGTCTGAAGGCGTAGCCTGGGGAAGGGAGGAATCAGGGGATGACGGCCTCATTACGTCCTCCGACTGGTCTGGTTCTGACTCCTGGAGCCGAGCCAAAGGAATCGGTGCTCCTGAGGTAAGCCTTACCGGCCCTTCCCCCTCACTCTCAGAGTCACTTTCGGGCATGGGGCCAGGTTTGGGGGCTGGAGCCACAACATTGAGACAACTGCAAAGCAAATTTTGCTTCATTTTACGACCTTTCTTGCCACGGTACTTAAGTGAATCGTTGCAGCTGTTAAGTTAGCGCCACGGTTGTTAAATAAATCTGGCTTCCCCCATTGATTTTGCTTGTCAAAAGGTCACAAGAGGGGACGACGTGATCCCGGGACACTCCGAACGTCATAAATATGAGTCAGTGGCCAAGGGTCTGAATTTTGATCATATGACCATTGAGATGCTGCTGTGGTCGTGTGAAAAACAGTCATAAGTCACTTTTATCAGGGCTGTTGTAACTTAAAACAGCCAGTAAATGAATGGTTGCAAATCAAGGATTATGTTGTGACCCAGGTTCCTGGACCCGGACTCCTGGACTCGGATGATTCAGAAAGTAAGGGAGAAGACCTGGCAAACCCTGATTCTCTTGGGCCCTCTCCCTCCCTGGCACCCACTCAAAGGGAGGAGGAGGGGCCGGCAAGGCCTGATTCTCTTGAGCCTTCTTCTGATTTGGCAACACCCCAAGAACAGTTTTGGAGTGATGCAAGACATAACATAACATAACATAACATCAGAGTTGGAAGGGACCTTGGAGGCCTTCTAGTCCAACCCCCTGCCCAGGCAGGAAACCCTACACCATCTCAGTCAGATGGTTATCCAACATTTTCTTAAAAATTTCCAGTGTTGGAGCATTCACAACTTCTGAAGGCAAGTCGTTCCACTTATTAATTGTTCTAACTGCGCAGATGTAACCAGCGCGCGCAGCAGAAGCAGTGTTGGGATAAAGCCAAGGAATGATGGTCATGCAGTGACATCTGCAGAGACTATAAATAGGAGGCGGGACTTCCTGGTTTTTTGTCTTGGATAAAGCAATGAATTTGCGCAGGCAAACTGTATCAATGGAGGGAAGAATATATTTGTGAGTAATTCTGGCCTTATCTATAATTTCCTCGTTATCTCCAGAGACTTGGCAGGCCCGTGGGTAGACGTGGCCAGGACATTTATCTATGTAAATAAAGTAGAAGAGGAGGCCTTTGACTGACTCTTTGTTGGGAGTACTGGGGGAGGGAAACAGAACAGATTATCTGTACGTCACATAGATGCATAGATGAATACATAGATACATAGATAGATACAGGAGTGAAATCTGAACCGGTTTACTACCAGTTCATTGGCTGCGCATGCACACATTTGCATGCCAAAAGGAGACATGGGGTAAGTAGAACAGTACAGAATGTGTGCTTGTGTGTGTGTGTGTGTGTGTGTGTGTGTGTGTGAGATCCGCTGTGTCGCGCAATCTTTTTTTTTACTTTTAAAAGCATTTTTTTACAACCTATTCAGTCGAATAGTAAAAAATAGCTTTTAAAAGGTTAAAAAAAAAGGTTCGGATGATCGGGCGGCACAGCTGTGATTTGTCAGAGCCTCTTTTTTTTAATTTTAAAAGCATTTTTTTACAACCTATTCAGCCAAACAGTTTCCTTAAAAAAATGCTTTTAAAAGGTTAAAAAAAAGGCTCTGATGATTGCGCGGCACAGCTGTGATTGTCGGACCCTCTTTCTTTTTACTTTTTTAAAGCATTTTTACTACCAGTTCCAGGGAATTGGTAGTAAAAAAAAAATGCCTTAAAAGTAAAAAAAAAAAAAAAAGTTCCAACAATCAGCTGAGCGATGTGCAATCTTCAGAACTTTTTTTTTTATTTTTTAAAGCATTTTTAACTAATTAATTAACTAACTAATTAATTTTTAACTAATTTTTAAAAAAATGCTAAAAAAGTAAAGAAAAAGTTCCGATGATCGTGCGTCACTCACCTGATCGTAGAAACTTTTATATATATATATATATTTTACTACCAGTTCGGCAAACCAGTAGCCTTTTTTACTATTGGTTCAGACAAACTAGACTGAACCAGGAGCATTTCACCCCTGGATAGATACATTGATACATAAATAGATGCATAGATACATACATAGGCAGACAGATAGATAGATAGATAGATAGATAGATAGATAGATAGATAGATAGATAGATAGATAGATAGATAGATAGACAGACAGACAGACAGACAGACAGACAGACAGACAGACAGACAGACAGATGATTGATAGATAGATAGATAGATAGATAGATAGATAGATAGATAGATAGATAGATAGATAGACAGACAGACAGACAGACAAATAGATGCATAGGTTGATGCATAGATTGATACATACAGACAGACAGACAGATAGATGCATAGGTTGATGCATAGATCGATACATAGACAGACAGACAGATGATAGATAGATAGATAGATAGATAGATAGATAGATAGATAGATAGATAGATAGATAGATAAACAGACAGACAGACAGACAGATAGATAGATAGATAGACACATGATAGATAGATAGATACACATGATAGATAGATAGATAGATAGATAGATAGATAGATAGATAGATAGATAGATAGATAGATAGATAGATAGATAGATAGATGATAGATAGATAGATAGATAGATAGATAGATAGATAGATAGATAGATAGATAGATAGATAGATGATAGAGAGGGAGGGAGAGATGATAGATAGATAGATAGATAGATAGATAGATAGATAGATAGATAGATAGATAGATAGATAGATAGATAGATAGATAGGTGCATTGGTTGATGCATAGATCGATACATAGACAGACAGACAGATGATAGATAGATAGACAGACAGACAGACAGACACAAAGATAGATAGACAGACAGACAGACAGACATACAAAGATAGATAGATAGATAGATAGATAGATAGATAGATAGATAGATAGATAGATAGATATAAATAGATAGATAGATAGATAGATAGATAGATAGATAGATAGAAAGATAGATGATGGATGGAGAGATAGATAGATAGATAGATAGATAGATAGATAGATAGATAGATGATAGAGAGGGAGGGAGAGATGATAGATAGATAGATAGATAGATAGATAGATAGATAGATAGATAGATAGATAGATAGATAGACAGACAGATACAAAGATAGATAGATAGATAGATAGATAGATGAATAGATAGATAGACATGATAGATAGATAGGTAGATGGATAGATAGAGATAGATAGATAGATAGATAGATAGATAGATAGATGATAGATAGATAGATAGATAGATAGATAGATAGATAGATAGATAGATAGATAGATAGATAGATGATAGAGAGAGGGAGAGATGATAGATAGATAGATAGATAGATAGATAGATAGATAGATAGATAGATAGATAGATAGATAGATAGATAGATAGATAGATAGATAGATAGATAGATAGATATAAATAGATAGATAGATGCATAGGTTGATGCATAGATCGATACATAGACAGACAGACAGACAGATACAAAGATAGATAGATAGATAGATAGATAGATAGATAGATAGATAGATAGATAGATAGATAGATAGATAGATAGATAGATAGATAGATAGATAGATAGATAGATAGATAGATAGATAGATAGATAGATAGATAGATAGATGATAGATGGGTGGGTGGGTGGGTGGATGAAGGATGGATGGATGGAGTTGTCCTGAGGCAAAGTGTTTGCAACAAGTTGGCCATGGCAATTTGTTCCCTTCCAGCCTGAATAGAAGGAGTAAAACACGGAGGATGGTAAGCACATACACATTTTCCTGTGTGATTTCTTTCTTTCTTTCTTTCTTTCTTTCTTTCTTTCTTTCTTTCTTTCTTTCTTTCTTTCTTTCTTTCCCTTCGAAAACCCAGGACTGAAAGCCCTTTGAGATATGCGGCGTAAATGTCAAAGCGTGCCGTTTCCCAGCTCTTCCCTTCTCCGCAAAAGTTCAACCCGACAGAAAGCTCTGACAAGATTAGCCACAAAGAAACCGTGAAAAGATAGATCGGGCTTGCCGAGCGGATTGTAAGAAGTCGTCATCAGACCATCAAAAGCGGAGACGCCGCGGTTGACATTTGAGCGGTAATCCTTGTGGCTGAAGGGTTTCTGTAAGTAGGGGAACGAGCCGTTCTGCGCGTCTTTAAGACATCCCGAGATGCAAATAAGTGCTTCAGTTCCCATCAAGCATTATTTTTCAATCTTTTGTTCTTTTTTTGCATTGTATTTTTTTGCATTGTATTTTTTCTTTCTTTTGCATTATACCATCTATTGAAGGCTCTGAAGGAACACGTTCAAGAGTAGCTCTTAAAAGGCTGCTGAATTTTATTTTAGGCGCACGGTTGGCGTGAAAAGGAAACGGAGTAGAGTTGTGATGGACTCAACATTGTCGGGGTTGGTGAGAACAAGGCAGATGGCCTTTTGTCTTCCCTATATAGGTAGTCGTGGGAGTGGTGCGGTGGCCTAGAGGTGGAGCTCTTGCCTCACAATCAGGAGGCTGTGAGTTCGATCCTAGGTAGGGGCAGATATGTCTCTCTCTGAGCACAATGAAAATGTATCCGCTGAACAGAACTCCGCATTGGCGACAGGAAAGGCATCCGGCCAGTAAACAATCTGCTAGCTCTGTTCAGTTGCCCAGACTTCACCCTGCAAGGGATTATGGGGTCGTTAAAAGAGAATGATGATATAAGCCTAAATGCTGAGTGGTAGGGTGGCCTAGAGGTGGAGCTCTCGCCTCACAATCAGGAGGCTGTGAGTTCGATCCTAGGTAGAGGCAGATATGTCTCTCACTGAGCACAATGAGAATGTATCCGCTGAACAGAACTCCGCATTGATGACAGGAAAGGCATCCGGCCAGTAAACAATCTGTTAGCTCCATTCAATTGATCAGACCCAACAAAGGATTACGGGGTCATTAAACAAAGATGATATAGGTAGTCCTGGATTTACAACCATTGGTTTAGTGACTGTTCAAACGGTAGACCCCCCTCCCTCCCCCCCCCCCCACATAGGGTGCGTTCCCATATTTCTGACCTTAATTGTGGCAGAAGCATTATGACTTATAAAATCAGAGGATCCCGTTCAGATGAAGATGGTGGAAGCCCATCTGGAGCTCCCTGCGTACATTGGTTTTCTTCTGCAGAATTCAACACAGGAAGTCCTCGACTTATAACAGTGACCGTTTCATACTTAGGACCATTGCAGCATCCCCATGGTCAGGTGATCAAAATTCAGACAGTTGGCCACTAACTCACAGTTATGACAGTCGCAGTGTCCTGGGGTCATGTGATCCCCTTTCGCGACCTTCTGAGCCAGCCAAATCAATGGGGAAGCCAGGTTCACCATGTTTCTCCCTTAACAAGTGCAGCCATTTGCTTAACAACGGTGGCAAGAAAGGTTGTAAAATGGGAAACAGTTCACTTAACAACTGTCTCACTTAGCAGCAGAAATTTGAGGCTCGATTGTGGTCACGAGTCGAGGACTTCCTGCCCTTCACACCAACACCTTTGTTGAAATACTCTTGGAATTGATCCCACAACAGGGAATCTTAAATCTTTCGAAACCTTAAATCTTTTGAAAATTTTAAATCTTTTTAAAGATGCCGTATATCATAACATAACATAACATAACATCAGAGTTGGAAGGGACCTTGGAGGCCTTCTAGTCCAACCCCCTGCCCAGGCAGGAAACCCTACACCATCTCAGTCAGATGGTTATCCAACATTTTCTTAAAAATTTCCAGTGTTGGAGCATTCACAACTTCTGCAGGCAAGTCATTCCACTGATTCATTGTTCAATGTGTGATCGCAGCTGTTTCTTCCTTTTAACTGCTAGTGGGGGTTTGAACTGATTGGGTGGGAGCTTGGCTGTGCTCTGATTGGATGGGGGTTTTTCTGTGCTCTGATTGGCTGGGGGTGTGTCCTGTGTTGGTGGGGGCTTGGTTGTGCTCAGTCTAGTCTGTGCTGCAGGGGGATTTGAGCTGGTGAGCTGCATAGCTGTTGTTTGGCTTTGTGGTCGTGCTACATCTTCATAGTGGAGAAAACCCGAACAACCAAAGACCTATATACAAACACCCGTGAAAACCTCAGAAAACACACACACACACACACACACACACACACACACACACACACACACACACACACACACATATATATATATATATATATATATATATATATATATATATATATATATATATATATATATATATATATGTAGGTCTTGTTATTCGGGTTTTCTCCCGCGTAAGACACTTCCAATTTTACGCGGGAGAAAACCCGAATAACCAAAGACCTACATAGAAACACCCGCGAAAACCTCAGAAAACACACACACACACACACACACACACACACACACACACACACATATATATATATATATAATATAATATAATTTATATAATATATATAAAGGTAAAGGTTCCCCTCACACGTATGTGCTAGTCGTTCCCGACTCTAGGGGGTGGTGCTCATCTCCATTTCAAAGCCGAAGAGCCAGCGCTGTCTGAAGACGTCTCTGTGGTCATGTGACCGGTATGACTCAATGCCAAAGGCGCACGGAATGCTTTTACCTTCCCACCAAAGGTGGTCCCTATTTTTCTACTGGCATTTTTTACGTGCTTTCAAACTGCTAGGTTGGCAGAAGCTGGGACAAGTCACGGGAGCTCACCCCATTACGCGGCACTAGGGATTCGAACCGCTGAACTGCCGACCTTTCAGTTGACAAGCTGCGCATCTTAGCCGCTGAGCCACCATGTCTTTTTTTTTCATTTATATATAATATATTTATATAAATATAAATATCTAAATATAAATATCCAGAGATATTTGACGAGAAGTATCCTCCACTCCTCTGCTCGCAACAAAATACCTTATGCCAAAAGACTCGAAATTTTGGGCTTAGACAACTTCGCCGTCTTCGGTCTGACCTAAGCATAGTACATAAAATCATCTGCTACAATGGCCTACTAGCCAATGAATATTTCAGCTTCAACCAAAACGATACAAGAGCACACAATAGATGCAAACTCATGGTAAACCGATCCAAACTAGACTGCCGAAAATACGACTTCAGTAACAGAGTTGCAATGCCTGGAATGCACTACCTGACTCTGTGGTTTCCCAAATCCCAAAACTTTAACCTTAGACTCTCTACTGTAGACCTCACCCCATTCCTAAGAGGTCTGTAAGGGGTGTGCATAAGTGCACCAACGTGCCTACCATCCCTGTCCTAATGTCCTTATTTATTCGTATCCATTTCATGTATTTATAATTATGTTTACACTTGTATCTGTCATAAAATATATGCTTGACGAAAGAAATAAAATAAAATAAATAACGTTTATTGTAGTTAGAAGAGTGTCGCTCTAAAGCTCTAAATAAACTCAAATGCAAATGAAATAAAACGAAGCTTGGTTTTAGTTCTAGATCGGGTTCTAGATGCTGCTTTGGAGAAGCGTGACTTTTCTTAGCATGACTTCGGCATGCCCCATTCTTGAAAAGGGATAAACCCCTTTTTAAGGCCGCTATTCAAACATGCTTAGACACACTAACCAGGAGTTCACACAGCAGTTGCAGAGGCGCACAAAGTCATTAGAAGTGAAATTTGAACGCCGGTCTCGAAATACCTTGGAATGGTCCAGTGTCTAGAATTATCTTCTCCTGCAAATAGAAAAGGGGCAATTGGGGTGATTGTTCGGTTGCTTTGAACCAAATTGCCGCTATAGAAATAATAGAAGTTTTTAGCAATTTTTCTTTTTGAAAAAGCCATTGATCGTGCAAGCCGGACTTTGGAAAGAAGATTATTGTACCAAGAGAAGAGAATATTTGTAGCTCATGGTTGAAGGATGGGTGGGTGGGTGGGTTTGTTGGGTAGCGAAACATTTGCAGGAAAAGAACCAAGCTCAGAGAGCACCGAAGAGTCTACCAAAGATTTGAATTGCCCAAATTGGGGCACACAATAAATTAGAAGGCATTGGGATAAATGAAGAGGTTTTAAGACTTCTTTATTTACAATGGAATGAGATATGCGATGAAGAGATCATTGCATTTTAAGAGATGGTGATAAGTTGTTAGTTGTTTATGCTTGCTGGGACAAAGAGAAAAATTCCTTCCTTCTCTCCCTCCCTCCCTCCTTCCCTCCCTCCCTCCCTCCATTCCTTCCTTCCCTCCCTCTCCTTTCCTCTCTCTTTTCCTCTGTCTTTCCTTCCTTCCTTCCCTTCCCTCCCCTCCCCTTCCCTCTCTCTTTCTCTCTCCTACCTTCTTTCCTTCCTCTTCCTCCCTCCCTCCCTCCCTTCCTACCCTCCCACTTCCTCTCTTCTTCCTTCCTTCCCTCCCTCCCTCCCTCCATTCATTCCTTCCCCCCCCTTTCCTCTCTCTCTTTCTCTCCCCTTCGTTTCTCTTCCTCCATCCCTTCCTTCTTTCCTCCCCTTTCTTCTCTCTCTTCCTCTTGTCTTCCTTCCTTTTAAACTACCGGTTCTGTGGGCGTGGCTTTGTGGGCGTGGCATGGCACGGCTTTGTGGGCATGGCAGGGAAAGGATACTGTAAAATCTCCATTCCTTTGCCAATCCAGGGGAATGTTACTGCAAAATCCCCATTTCCTCCAGATCAGCTGGGACTCGGAGGCAGAGAATAGATGGGGGCAAGGCCAGTCGGAATTTTTACTACCGGTTCTCCAAACTACTCAAAATTTCCACTACTGGTTATCCAAAACTGGTCAGAACCTTTTGAAACCCACCTCTGCTTCCTTCCTTCCTTCCTTCCTTCCTTCCTTCCTTCCTTCCTTCCTTCCTTCCTTCCTTCCTTCCTTCCTTCCTTCCTCCCTCCTCCCTCCCTCCCTCCCTCCCTCCCTCCTACCCTCCCTTCCCTCCATCTTCCTCTCTCCTTCCTTCCTTCCTTCCTCCCTCCCTCTCTCTTTCTCTCTCCTACCTTCTTTCCTTCCTCTTCCTCCCCCCCTCCCTCCTTCCTACCCTCCCACTTCCTCTCTTCTTCCTTCCTTCCTCCCTCCTCCCTCCTCCATTCATTCCTTCCCCCTTTCTCTCTCTTTCTCTCCCTTCGTTTCTCTTCCTCCATCCCTTCCTTCTTTCCTCCCCTTTCTTCTCTCTCTTCCTCTTGTCTTCCTTCCTTTTAAACTACCGGTTCTGTGGGCGTGGCTTTGTGGGCGTGGCATGGCACGGCTTTGTGGGCATGGCAGGGAAAGGATACTGTAAAATCTCCATTCCTTTGCCAATCCAGGGGAATGTTACTGCAAAATCCCCATTTCCTCCAGATCAGCTGGGACTCGGAGGCAGAGAATAGATGGGGGCAAGGCCAGTCGGAATTTTTACTACCGGTTCTCCAAACTACTCAAAATTTCCACTACTGGTTATCCAAAACTGGTCAGAACCTTTTGAAACCCACCTCTGCTTCCTTCCTTCCTTCCTTCCTTCCTTCCTTCCTTCCTTCCTTCCTTCCTTCCTTCCTTCCTTCCTCCCTCCTCCCTCCCTCCCTCCCTCCCTCCCTCCTACCCTCCCTTCCCTCCATCTTCCTCTCTCCTTCCTTCCTTCCTTCCTCCCTCCCTCCCTCCTTCCATTCCTTCCTTCCCCTCCTCCCTTTCTTCCTCTTTCCTTCCTTCCTTCCTTTCTCTTCCTCCTCCCTCCCTCCCTCCCTTCCTTTTTGTATGCTTATATTTTGTATTAGTTTATTTTTTATGATCTAATCTTTAATGAAATTACTGCAAAACCAATATAGAATCACACAGAGCACCTGCAATCAGCAAATCAGCAAGCAACCTTAACGCAGATTAAAACTAGCCAACGTTTACATGGCATATCAAAGCCTTCTTTAGAATAGAATAGAATAGAATAGAATAGAATAGAATTTTTATTGGCCAAGTGTGATTGGACACAGAAGGAATTTGTCTTGGTGCAGATGCTCTCAGTGTACATAAAAGAAAAGATACGTAATTTTTAATTTTATTTTTTTAAGTATTGTAACTTAGTTAAATATCTTGTACATTTACACAAGCAAACCGATCAATGCATTTTATGATAGCGGGATGGCGAAGCTTGAACTCCAGTAACTCCAGTAAACGTTTGATCCAAACACTGCTCCTCCTCCTCCTCCTCCTCCTCCTCCTCCTCCTCCTCCTCCTCATCATCATCATCTTAGCCATTGTCCATCCACTGCAGGATGAAGGCCTCTTCTTCATGTTTCCAACACATATGGTCCTGAGCTTTCTTTTGCCAGTTGGTCCACCTGCCATCCGTTCTTCTTGCTATGTTTCCTTTGCAATTCTTTTGCTTATTTGTTTTAACAAATTCCATTCCTCTTTGGTTTGCAGTGGGCTGCAGATAGAAAGTCCCTACAGAGAGTGCTGAGGACAGTGGAGAAGATGATAGGAAACTCGCTTCCTGTCATTCAGAATAACACTTATAAATCTAAGCTATGTGCTTAGCGCTCGAATCATTGTTAGAGACCTCCATACACCCATTCCATGGTATGTCTCTGTTGCTCCCCTCTGGGAGGAGGTTTTGAAGTATCTCTAGAAGGACTACCTGACACTGTAACTGCTTTGTTTCCTCTGCCATCCATCTGGTAAACTCACAGGATTCCTTTTTCTCACCATGTACCTGTATACATCGAAACTAGACTGTGTTGTGTTTTTTTTTTATTTACATTTATACCCCGCCCTTCTCCGAAGACTCAGGGCGGCTTACACTGTGTCAAGCAATAGTCTTCATCCATTTGTATATTATATACAAAGTCAACTTTTATTGCCCCCAACAATCTGGGTCCTCATTTTACCTACCTTATAAAGGATGGAAGGCTGAGTCAACCTTGGGCCTGGTGGGACTAGAACTTGCAGTAATTGCAGGCAGCTGCTGTTAATAACAGACCGTCTTAGTCTGTTGAGCCACCAGAGGCCCTTTCTCTGTGTCATAGAATATATGTGGGTATATGCGTAATTTTGTATTTATTATTAATTAATTAATTTTATCATGTTTCTGTAGTGCAGCGGTTCTCAACCTGTGGGTCGCGACCCCATTGAGGGTCGAATGACGATTTGCCAGGGGTCGCCTAAGACCATCGGAAATATGGGAAGTATACTTGCGAGTTGAAGAATCGCGCTCCAATGGTTGACTCCACAAGCCAGCTGCAGGCTCTTCAAATCGCTAGCCGAATTCTGCTTCAGGCGCGATGAATTAAAAAAGAGAGAAATCTTTGCTCTCACATCTCCCTCTCAAGCCAGCTGCAATCACTCCCAATCGCTAGCCTAATCTGGCTTCAGGCGCGATAAACTTAATAGGGGAGGAGTCTCCGCTTTAATGCCTCCGTCCTCAAGGCAATCGCAAGCAGTTCAGCTCGCTAGCCAATACGGCTTCAGGCGCGATAACTTAAAAAAAAACCAGTTTGCCGCTCCCCCCCCTTTCTGCGGCTGCTGAGGCGCGCTGAGATCGCTGCCTATCATTTGCACATGCTTGCGGATGATTTTACGGTTGGGGTCGCCACATCGTGGGGAATTGTATTAAAGGGGTCACAGCACTATAAAGGCTGAGAATCGCTGCTGTAGTGTGTATTGGAGGTGGTGACCCTTTGACAGCTGTATGCAATGAAATTTCATTTTAATGTATGCCTATCGGTTTACACTCAGTTATTCTAAGAAAATTCAGTGGCATTGTACATTTTTGTTTGTTCTCTAATCCAGGGGTCTCCAGTCTTGGCAACTTTAAGATTTGTGGACTTCAACTCCCAGAATTCCTCATTGGACTTTGCTGGCTGAGAAATTCTGCGAGTTGAAGTCCACAAGTTTTAAAGTTGCCGAGGTTGGAGACCCCTGTGTGTAATCCACTTGTGGGTCTTTCTATCTTGTCTTCGCCAATTACGCCCCTTTCTTGACCGGGATTCCTTATGCACAGTCACTCACGCTCTTGTTACCTCTCGCCTGGACTACTGCAATGCTCTCTACATGGGGCTCCTCTTGAAGAGCACCCAGAGACTTCAGCTAGTCCAGAATGCAGCTGCGCGGGTGATAGAGGGAGCTGGTCGGAGCTCCCATATAACACCAATCCTGCGCAGACTGCACTGGCTGCCTGTGGTCTTCCGGGTGCTCTTCAAGATGTTGGTTACCACCTTTAAAGCGTTCCATGGCTTAGGACCGGGTTACTTACGGGACCGCCTATTGCCACCGCTTGCCTCCCACAAACCCGTGCGCTCTCACAGAGAGGGACTCCTTAGGGTGCCGTCAGCCAAACAATGTCGGCTGGCGGCCCCCAGGGGAAGGGCCTTCTCTGTGGGGGCTCCCACCCTCTGCAATGAACTTCCCCCAGGATTACGACAACTACCTGACCTTCGGACCTTTCGCCGCGAGCTTAAGACCTATTTATTTGTCCGTGCGGGACTGGCATAGAATTTTTAGTTGTTTATGGGTTTTAAATTTTTAATTAGTTTTTTTGGGATTTCAAATGCATTTTAAATTTGGGCCAAATTTAAATAAGTTTTTTAATTAATGTTTTATTTCACTGTGTATATTTGATTGTTATTTTTATTCTGGCTGTTCACCGCCCTGAGTCCTTCGGGAGAAGGGCGGTATACAAATTAAAATATTATTATTATTATTATTATTATTGTTGTTGTTGTTGTTGTTGTTGTTGTTGTTGTTGTTGTTGTTGTTATTGTAATGCCAAGCATGTATCTTACCATAGCTCTTGTCTGAAAAACTATAGAGTTTCCTGCCTGAGCAGGGGGTTGGACTAGAAGACCTCCAAGGTCCCTTCCAACTGTTATTCTGTTATTCTTTGTGCCATTCTTAGCTTTTATATCAACTGTGAGGTGTATGTATAGATGTGTATATATATGTGTGTGTCTGTGCGTATACTGTATTTTTTGGACTATATGATGCACCGGAGTATAAGACGCACCTACCTTTTTTGGGCAGGAAAAACAAGAAAAAAAATCTGCCTTTCTCATTTGCCACCATCCATTTGCCACCACCGCAGCCCATTTGCCATGGCCCGTTGGATGCTGTCATGGCCTGTTCGCCATGGCCCATTCACAGCCGTCCGTTCGTCACCTGTTCGCCGCTGCTGTGGCCCGTTTGGCATGGCCCATTCAGTGCAGCCCATTCGGCATGACCTGCTCACCACCCCTGCAGCCTATTCGGCATGGCCCATTCACTGTGGCATGGTTGCCGCCACCACGGCCCACTAGGCATGGCCCATTTGCCGCCAGCACGGCCTATTCACTGTAGCATGGTTGCCACCACCGCGGCCCATTCAGCACAGCCTTTTGGGCATGGCCTGTTCACCGCCACTGCATCCCATTCGACGTGGCCCATTCACTGTGGCATGGCCGCCGCTACCGTGACCCATTTGGCATGGCTCATTTGCCACTGCCTGTTCACCGCAGCCGATCCCTGCCACCTTTAACCAGCTGAAAATGTGATGCATGGAGGCCAGAAATGTGACACGTGGAGGCCGAAAACAGCTGAAGGGTGGAGGCCGGTGGGTGGGTGAGTGGGACTTCAGTAACATTCGGTGTATGAGATGCACCACAATTTTCACCCACTTTTAGGGGGAGAAAAAGTGTGTCCTATACTCCGAAAAGAATGTTACGCATGTGTGTGTGTGTGTGTTTGTATACACCAGGGGTAGTCAACCTTTTTATACCTACCGCCCACTTTTGTATCTCTGTCAGTAGTAAAATTTTCTAACTGCCCTCCGGTTCCACAGTAATGTGCCGTGTATCGTTGTCTGCGATGCCTCTCGCGCATCGTGGATTGGGTTGAGGGGGGTAGTCAACCTTTTTATACCTACCGCCCACTTTTGTATCTCTGTCAGTAGTAAAATTTTCTAACTGCCCTCCAGTTCCACAGTAATGTGCCGTGTATCGTTGTCTGCAATGCCTCTCGCGCATCGTGGATTGGGTTGAGGGGGGCCAGCTACCAGCTCTTCTTGTCTGTTACAGCTGTGTGGTGTAGAGGGAGACACGCGAGCTATTCTGGGACGAGGCTCTTTTGTTTGCGGTCGCACTATAGCGCCATTTAGTTTCACTGAGGTAACGCGAACTAAACTTATGCGCGGGCGATACAAATAGTATATTTTCAGAAATTTAAATTGTCACGGGGAATTTGATGAAAACCTAAGGAAAATGTTTTTAAATAATGCTATGACAATTTTTTTTTAAAGTCAATTAAATTTTTTAAAAAAGGAAAGTGCTTCAGTATCGGACAAAACCCCTACCGCCCACCATGAAAGCTGGAACGACCACTAGTGGGCGGTAGGGACCAGGTTGACTACCACTAGTATACACACACACACACACACACACACACACAAATACACACACACACACACACACATACATATATTCATTTTAGTACAGCAGTGATAAAGAAATACAAGTCTTTTAGAAATATATATTCATTGTAGTGTAGCAGTGATAACATTAATCTCTTCGTTACCCCACCCAAAGTGATACTCAAGGTTCACCTCTCATCCAACTGCAGATCGTAAGTTTTACTTTAATACTTGGTGGAGAAGGGAGATAGTGCGATGCCAGCCATTTTGATTATACAATGCTTGCCTCCGTCGCCGCCCCAGTTTTGTTTAATATTAGATAAAACACACTGCGCAAAAGAGATAGCTGAGCAGATATTATCCTAGGATGCTGTCATGAGCCAATGTTATTTCTTATTATCCAGACGATCTCCAGATAAACCAGGGCTTTGAGAATAAACTTTGTGGGGTTTTATTTAACAGAACAGAATAAAAGAATCGGAAGGGACTTTGGTGGTCTTCTAGTCCAGCCCCCTGCTGAAGCAGGAGGTCCTATACCACTCCAGGCAAGTGGCTGTCCAGTCTCTTCTTAAAAACATCCAGTGTTGGAGCATTCACAACTTCTGAAGGCAACTTCTATTCCACTGCTTAATTGTCCTCACTATTAGGAAGTTTCTCCTTAGTTCCAGTTTGCTTCGCTCCTTGATTAATATATTAATATAATATAATATAATATAATATAATATAATATAATATAATATAATATAATATAATATAATATAATATAATATAATATAATATAATATAATATAATATAATATAATATAATATAATATAATATAATATAATATAATATAATATAATAACAACAGAGTTGGAAGGGACCTTGGAGGCCTTCTAGTCCAACCCCCTGCCCAGGCAGGAAACACTACACCATCTCAGTCAGATGGTTATCCAACATTTTCTTAATTTTTTCCAGTGTTGGAGCATTCACAACTTCTGCAGGCAAGTCGTTCCACTGATTAATTGTTCTAACTGTCAGGAAATTTCTCCTTAGTTCTAAGTTGCTTCTTTCTTTGATCAGTTTCCACCCATTGCTTCTTGTTCTACCCTCAGGTCCTTTGGAGAACAGCCCGACTCCCTCTTCTTTGTGGCAACCCCTGAGATATTGGAACACTGCTATCATGTCTCCCCTAGTCCTTCTTTTCATTAAACTAGACATACCCAGTTCCTGCAACCGTTCTTCATATGTTTTAGCCTCCAGTCCCCTAATCATCTTTGTTGCTCTTCTCTGCACTCTTTCTAGGGTCTCAACATCTTTTTTACATCGTGGCGACCAAAACTGGATGCAATATTCCAAGTGTGGCCTAACCAAGGCATTATAAAGTGGCACTAACACTTCACGTGATCTTGATTCTATCCCTCTGTTTATGCAGCCCAGAACTGTGTTGGCTTTTTTGGCAGCTGCTGCACACGGCTGGCTCATATCTAAATGGTTATCCACTAGGACTCCAAGATCCCTCTCACAGGTACTACTATTGAGCAAGGTACCACATATACGGTACCTGTGCATTTTGGTTTTTTTGCCTAAATGTAGAACCTTACTTTTTTCACTGTTGAATTTCATTTTAGATTAGTTTCCATCCATCGTTTCTTGTTTTGTCTTCTGGTGCTTTGGAGAATAGGTTGACGCCCTCTTCTTTAATGAAAAGAAGGAAGGACAAGGGGTGACTGGTTTTTTTTTTTCCTCCAAAGGAATGAAATAGAGACAAAGGGCACAGCTTTACCTAATTTACAGAATAACAAAGTTGGAAGGGACCTTGGAGGTCTTCTAATCCACCCCCCAGGGCTCAAGCAGGAGACCCTACATCGTTCCAGAGAAATGGCTATCCAGTCTCTTCTTAAAAACCTCCAATGTTGGAGTACCTACAATGTTTGAAAGTAAGTTGCTCCACTAATTAATTGTTCTCACCTTCTCCTTGTTGGTTTGATAAGAAGCAGCCTAGAACTAAGGAGACAGTTGGATCATAAGGAAGGCTGACCGCCAAAGAATTGAGGCCTTTGAACTCTGGTGCTGGAGAAGACTCCTGCGAGTCCCTTAGACTGCAAGGTGATCCAACCGGTCAGCCCTAGAGGAGATCAGCCCTGACTGCTCTTTAGAAGGCCAGATCCTGAAGATGAAACTGAAATACTTTGGCCACCTAAGGAAGGACTCCCTGGAGAAGAGCCTAATGCTGGGAAAGATTGAGGGCAAAAGAAGAAGGGGACGACAGAGAAGGAGGTGGCTGGATGGAGTCACTGAAGCAGTCGGCGTGAGCTTAAATGGACTCCAGAGGATGGTAGAGGACAGGAAGGCCTGGAGGAACGTTGTCCATGGGGTCGCGATGGGTCAGACATGACTTCGCAATTAACAACAACAAGAACTAAGGAGAAATTTCCTAGCTGTGAGAGCAAGAAACCAATGGCCTAACTTGCCTTCAGAAATTGTGGGTGTTCCATTACTGGAGGAATTCAAAAAGAAATTGGACAACCCTTTTGTCTGAAATGGTAATCAAGAGTGGATTTATTGGACAAATATAGAAAGAAATCTCTTCCCCCCCATCCCCGATCCATCTGTTCCTCTGGTTAATTGTTCTCACTGTTATGAAGTTGTACCTTAATTCTGGGTTGCTTCTCTCCTTGATTAGTTTCCACCCATTGCTTCTTGTCCTGCCTTCTAGTGCTTTGGAAAATAAGTTGAGCCTCTCTTCTTTGTGGCAGGCCCTCAAATATTGGAACACGTCACCCTTGGTGACATCGTGATTGTTCACATTCTCCCTCTCTCTCTCTCTCTCTCTCCCTCCCTCTCTCTTACTCCCTCCCTCCCTCTCCTTCTCTCTCTCCCTTTCTCCCTCCCTCTCTCCCTCTCCCTCTCTGTGTCTCTCCCTTTCTCCCTCCCTCTCTCCCTCTCTCTTCCTTCCTCCCTCTCCTTCTCTCTCTCCCTTTCTCCCTCTCTCTCTCTTCCTCCCTCCCACTCCCTCTCTCTCTCCCTTTCTCCCTCCCTCTCTCCCTCCCCCTCTGTGTCTCTCCTTTCTCCCTCCCTCTCTCCTCTCTCTTCCTTCCTCCCTCCTCTCTCTCCTTTCTCTCTCTCTTCCTCCCACTCCCTCTCTCTCTCCCTTTCTCCCTCCCTCTCTCCCTCTCCCTCTCTATGTCTCTCCCTCTCCCTCCCTCCCTCTTCCTCCCTCCCACTCGCTCTCTCTCTCCCTTTCTCCCTCCCTCTCTCCCTCTCCCTCTCTGTGTCTCTCCCTTTCTCCCTCCCTCTCTCCCTCTTTCTTCCTTCCTCCCTCTCCTTCTCCCTCTCCCTTTCTCCCTCCCTCTCTCCCTTTCCCTCTCTATGTCTCTCCCTTTCTCCCTCCCTCTCTCTTCCTCCCTCCCACTCCCTCTCTCTCTCCCTTTCTCCCTCTCTCCCTCTCCATCTCTCCCTCTCCCTCCCTCCCTTCCTCTCTCTTCCCTTTCTCCGTCCCTCTCTCCCTTTGTCTTCCTCCCTCCCACTCCCTCTCCCTCTCTCTCACTCTTCCTCCCTCCCTCCCTCCTTCTCTCTCTCAAAAAAAGGTGTGGTCCCCTTTAAAATCTCATTCCAAAGAAAACAAAAGGAAACCAAACCGGGAAAGAGAGAGAAAAAAGAGGGAATAAACCCCCTGCAGCCCCTGTCTGATTCATCTTTCCTGGCTTCCAGGCAACCTGAAAGGTTGGTAGCCCATTCATAATTTAATATGGTTAAATGCCAAGACGTTGCCCTCTGAGCTGGCAAAAACAGAGTGACATTCATGGTTGATTCAGCTTCTCAAAGCAAACGGCGTAATTGGAAAAGCCAAGGGAAGTGACCCTCCGTCTCTATGTCCTGCTGATGTCAAAACGCATTCCCATCAATCTGACAAGTGGCCGGGTGCAGGAAGTTCCTTTCAAGAGGGTTCTTGGTTGGAGAAAAAGGGGAGCAACCTGAAATAGATTGCAGCTTACCTAGGGCAAGGAGGAAACATTTGATGATTGAAAGGAGGAATTAAAAAAGAAAAAAAAAGAAAAGAAAACGGGATGCTTTTGCTGGTTCCAGGACCCCTAGCATCAACATTGAGCTTAGAAGGGAAAAGGAAAAAAGAAAAATTCCAGGCTGCTTTATCAAGCCTGTCACTGGATGATTAGGGGTGTCATGATAGCAGTCTTCCAGTAGTTGGGGGGCTGCCACAAAGAGGAGACGGCAGTGGTGAAATGTAAAATTTGTTACTACCGGGTCTGTGGGTGTGGCTTGGTGTGTGTGTGTGTGTGGGGTAATGTGACTGAGTGGGCATGGTTAACTTTTTTTTTTTACTTTTAAAAGCATTTTTTCTACAACCTCTTCAGCCTCAGAGGTTGTAGAAAAAACGCTTTTAAAAGGCTCTGACGATCCCAGCTGAGTTGCCTAATCATCAGAGGCTTTTGTTTTTAAGGGTTGTTTTTTTTTGCCTTTAAAAGAAAAAAAAAAGCCCCCTACAATCAGGCAACTCAGCTGAGATCGTCAGAGCCTTTTAAAAGCATATTTTACAACTTCTTCAGCTGAAGAGATAGATAGATAGATAGATAGATAGATAGATAGATAGATAGATAGATAGATAGATAGATAGATAGATAGATAGATAGATGATAGAGAGGGAGGGAGAGATGATAGAAGAGATAGAGAGAGAGAGAGGGAGGGAGGGAGAGATGATAGAAGAGAGAGAGGGGGGAGGGAGGGAGAGATGATAGACGATAGATGATAGATAGATGATAGATAGATGGATAGATAGATGGATAGACGATAGAGAGGGAGGGAGAGATGATAGAAGAGAGAGAGGGGGGGAGGGAGGGAGAGATGATAGAAGAGAGAGAGAGAGAGAGGGAGGGAGGGAGAGATGATAGACGATAGATGATAGATAGATGATAGATGGATAGATAGATGGATAGATGATAGAGAGGGAGGGAGAGATGATAGAAGAGATAGAGAGAGAGGGAGGGAGGGAGAGAGAGATGATAGATGATAGATGATAGATAGATAGATAGATAGATAGATAGATAGATAGATAGATAGATAGATAGATAGATAGATAGATAGATAGATAGATGATATATTGATAAACTAATCAAGGAGAGAAACAACCTAGAAATAATTAGAAATTTCCTGAAAGTGAGAACAATTAATCAGTGAGACGACTTCCCTTCAGAAATTGTAGGTGCTTCATCGCTGGAGGGTTTTAAGAAGAGACTGGACAACCACTTATCTGAAATGATTTAGGGTCTCCTGCTTCAGCCGGGGGTTGGACTAGGTGATCTCGAACGTCCCTTCCAAATCTGTGATTTATGTTCTAATCTTTCTGATGTTGCTTGAAGAACGTCAAAGGTGCAAAACACCCATCATTGCATTCATTCCCTCATTGTGAGCGGCTTTCAGTTTTTCCTCCCCTGAACTTGCTCAGAAACGATGGTAAAAATTTGCAGGATTATGAGCTCTTCTACTAAGATAACCTAGCTGCCTTCATTTTAATAATGTCACAGTATCAAATGACTTCAGACCAGGACTCTGCAGTTCATTAAATGGAAGGGCAATTTTGATTCATGGAATATTTCTGACCATTAATGTGATAGATTGGATCATTGTCGTTAAGGGACATGCACACTATCCTAGAATGAACATTCTGATCCATTTTATCCTGGGTAAATGGATTGATTTGATCTGATTTGTAACAGTCAAATTATTTACTAATTATTTACTATTTACTAAGACTATATTACTATTCTTCTCATCCTTCCTACTGCTTATCTCTTCCCACTTATGGCTATAACCATGTTGCTTGCATTTTTACAATTTATATTGTTTTATTGTTTTCTAGTATGATTTGATTGCTTATTAGTATCCTATGACTATCACTAAATGTTGCATCTTATGATTCTTGATGAATATATTTTATTTTTTCTTTATGTACACTGAGAGCTTATGCACCAAAGACAAATTCCTCGTGTGCCCAATCACACTTGGGCAATAAAAAAAATTCTATTCTATTCTATTCTATTCTATTCTATTCTATTCTATTCTATTCTATTCTATTCTATTCTATCCCATCCCATCCCATCCCATCCCACTCCACTCTACTCTACTCCATTCCACTCCACTAAATTCCATTCCATTCCATATTTTCTCTCTTCTCTTCTCTTCTCTTCTCTTCTCTTCTCTTCTCTTCTCTTCTCTTCTCTCTCTCTCTCTCTCTTCCTTCCTTCCTTCCATTCCATTCCATTCCATTCCATATTTTCTCTCTTCTCTCTCTCTTCCTTCCTTCCTTCCTTCCATTCCATTCCATATTTTCTCTTCTCTCTTCTTCCATTCCATTCCATTCCATTCCATATTTTCTCTTCTCTCTCTTCTCTTCTCTTCTCTTCTCTTCTCTCTCTCTTCTCTTCTCTTCTCTTCTTCTTCCATTCCATTCCATTCCATTTTCTCTCTCTTCTCTCTCTTCTCTCTCTCTTCTCTTCCATTCCATTCCATTCCATTTTCTCTTCTCTTCTCTTCTTCTCTCTTCTCTTCTCTTCTCTCTCTTCTCTTCTTCCTTCCTTCCTTCTCTTCTCTTCTCTTCTTCCTTCCTTCCTTCCATTCCATTCCATTCCATTCCATTCCATTCCATATTTTCTCTCTTCTCTTCTCTTCTCTCTTCTCTTCTCTTCTCTTCTCTTCTCTCTCTCTCTTCCTTCCTTCCTTCCTTCCTTCCTTCCTTCCATTCCATTCCATTCCATTCCATTCCATATTTTCTCTCTTCTCTTCTCTTCTCTTCTCTTCTCTTCTCTTCTCTTCTCTTCTCTTCTCTTCTCTTCCATTCCATTTGTTACTTTATAAGTGATGCAAGGTTGTTTGCTTGTTTAGTTGTGTCAGAAGCAGCACAATTTAAATAAGGCATAGATAAAATTTCAAAATACAAAATTAAAATATGTACAAAGCCTATTTGATTTAAGGTGGTTAACATACATAATATGGTTAAGAGCCACGGTGATGCAGTGGTCAGAATGAAGTACTGCAGGGTACTTCTGCTGACTGCAGTTCAGCAGATCGAATCTCACCAGGCTCAAGGTTGACTCAGCCTTCCATCCTTCCGAGATCAGTAAAATGAGGACCCAAATAATTGGGGGCAATAAGCTGACTCCGTAAAACTGCTTAGAGAGGGCTGGAAAGCACTATGAAGTGATATATAAGTATTATTACTATAATAAACTATCCTCATCCTATTTTCCCCACAACAACCCTGTGAGGTAGGTTGGGCTGAGAGACAGGCACTTGCCCAAAGTCACCTAGCTAGCTTTCATGCTCAAGGGAGAACTAGAATTCACCGTCTCCTGGTCTGTTATGCAAATCCACTCAACGGTCTTTCATGCCTAAGGCAGGACTACAGTTCATAGTCACCCAGCTGGTGTTCATGCATAAGATGAAACTAGAACTCACCATCTCACTGTCTCCTGGTGATTTACCCAAAGTCATGTAGCTGGCTTTCATGCCTAAGGGAGAACAAGAATTCACCGTCTCCTGGTCTGTTATGCAAATCCACTCAATGGGCTTTCATGCCTAAGGCAGGACTACAGTTCACAGTCACCCAGCTGGTGTTCATGCATAAGATGAAACTAAAACTCACCATCTCATGGTGATTGGCCCAAAGTCACCCAGTTGGCTTTCATCGCTAAGGCAAAACTAGAACTCACTATCTCCTGGTGAGTTACCCAAAGTCATGGTTTTCATGGGTAAGGCAGGACTACAACTCATGACCTCCTGAGGTTGGCCTAAAGTTACCCAGCCTGCTTTTCAGAGAACCTCCATAGACATTCACCCAGCTATTTTTTCTACCAATTTTGTAACTTTGGGGCAGTCGCTCTCCCTCAGGCTAACCTACTTCACAGTGGGTTAGCCTGAGGGTGTTTTTGGGTGGAAAATTAGAGAAGGAATGTTGTGTATATTTGCTCCCAGGAGTTATTTATGAAAAAAAAGGCAGGATACAAATAAATAAAATGTGTAAGGAAATGTAAGGAAATGTGAAAGATCCCCTCCCATTGCATTATTTCTCAGCATAGAAAATAAGAAAGACTGCAGGATATCAGAGAGATGGGTAGCAGGAGAGAAAACCCAACTCTCACCCTCACCTTCAACCTCAACCTCATCCTCACCTTCACTTCTCTTCAGCCTCACCCTAAACCTAATCTTTACACTCACCTTCACCTTCCCTTAACCCTAACCCGAACTTGAATCCTAGCCTGAACCCTCACCTTCACTCTCACACTCACCCTAAACTAAACCTGAAACCTAGCCTGAACCAGAACTGCAATTGTAACCCTCACCCTAAACCAAATTCAAAACCTAGCCTGAACCTCATCCTCACCTTCACCCTCATCCTTGCCTTCACCTTCACCCTCACCCTCACCCTCACCCTAAACTGAACTTGAAACCTAGCCTGAACCATAATTGTAACCCTCACCCTCACCCTAACCAAACTTGAACCTTAACCTGAACCCTAAACCTAAACCTAAGACTAATCCCTAAAACTAACCTAACCTAATCCCTAAGCCTAAACCTAAACCTAAATCTAAGCCTAAGCCTAAACCTAAACCAAATCCTTAACCCTAAACCTAAACCTAAGGCGAAACATAAGCCTAAGACTAAGCCTAAACCTAAGCATAAACCTAAGCCTAAACCTAAGCCTAAGCCTAAACCTAAACCTAAACCTAAGCATAAACCTAAACCTAAAATAAGCCTAAACCTAAGACTATAAGACTAAACCAAATCCTTAACCCTAACCCTAAATCTAAACCTAAGCCTAAACCTGCTTAAACTTAAGCCTAAACCTAAACCTAAGCCTAGTCCTAAGCTTAAACCTAAACCTAAACCTAAACCTAAACCTAATCCCTAAACCTAAATCTAATCCCTAAACCTAAGCCTAAATCTAAACCTAAGACTTAAACCTAAACCTAAGCCTAAACCTAAACCTAAACCTAAACCTTAAACCTAAACCTAAACCTTAAACCTAAACCTAAGACTTAAACCTAAACCTAAGCCTAAACCTAAACCTAAACCTTAAACCTAAACCTAAGACTTAAACCTAAACCTAAACCTAAGACTAAGACTAAGACTAAGACTAAGACTAAGACTAAGACTAAACCTTAACCTAAACCTAAACCTAAACCTAAGCCTAAACCTAAATCTAAGCCTAGTCTAGGCTTAGGTTTAGATTTAGTCTTAGTCTTAGTCTTAGTCTTAGTCTTAGTTTTAGTCTTAGTCTTAGTCTTAGTCTTAGTCTTAGGTTTAGGTTAAGGTTTAGTCTTAGTCTTAGGTTTAGGTTTAGTCTTAGTCTTAGTCTTAGTCTTAGTCTTAGTCTTAGGTTTAGGTTTAGGTTAAGGTTAAGGTTTAGTCTTAGTCTTAGTCTTAGTCTTAGGTTTAGGCTTAGTCTTAGGTTTAGGTTTAAGTCATAGAATAGAATTTTTATTGGCCAAGTGTGATTGGACACACAAGGAATTTGTCTTGGTGCATATGCTCTCAGTGTACATAAAAGAAAAGATACGTTCATCAAGGTACAACATTTACAACACAATTGATGGTCAATATAGCAATATAAATCATAAGGATTGCCAGCAACAAGTTATAGTCATACAGTCATAAATGGAAAGAGATTGGTGATGGGAACTATGAGAAGATTAATAGTAGTGCAGATTCAGTAAATAGTTTGACAGTGTTGATGGAATTATTTGTTTAGCAGAGTGATGGCCTTCGGGAAAAAACTATTCTTGTGTCTAGTTGTTCTGGTGTGCAGTGCTCTATAGCGTCGTTTTGAGGGTAGGAGTTGAAACAGTTTATGTCCAGGATGCGAGGGATCTGTAAATATTTTCACGGTCCTCTTCTTGATTCGTGCAGTATACAGGTCCTCAATGGAAGGCAGGTTGGTAGCAATTATTTTTTCTGCAGTTCTAATTATCCTCTGAAGTCTGTGTTTTTCTTGTTGGGTTGCAGAACCGAACCAGACAGTTATAGAGGTGCAACTGACAGACTCAATAATTCCTCTGTAAAACTAAATCAGCAGCTCCTTGGGCAGTTTGAGCTTACTGAGTTGGCGCAGAAAGAACATTCTTTGTTGTCCTTTTTTAATGATGTTTTTGATGTTAGCTGTCCATTTGAGATCTTGCGATATGATAGAACCTAGAAATTTGAAGGTTTCTACTGTTGATACTGTGTTGTCAAGTGTTGTGAGAAGTGGAAGTATGGAAGGGTTTCTGCTAAAGTCTACCACCATTTCTACGATTTTGAGTGTGTTCAGTTCCAGATTGCTTTGGTTGCACCACAAGGCTAGTCGTTCGACCTCTCGTCTATATGCGGATTCGTCATTGTCTCGAATGAGACCAATCACTGTTGTGTCATCTGCGAACTTCAGTAGCTTAACAGATGGATCATTGGAGATGCAGTCATTGGTATACAGAGAGAAGAGAAGTGGGGAGAGCACACAGCCTTGGGGGGCCCCTGTGCTAATTGTAGGTTTAGGTTTAGAGATTAGATTTAGGTTTAGGGATTAGGTTTAGGTTTAGGTTTAGGCTTAGGTTTAGGTTTAGGCTTAGGTTTAGGTTTAGGTTAAAGGCTAAACCTAAACCTAATCCCTAAACCTAAATCTAATTCCTAAACCTAAACCAAAACTAATGGTTTAGCTAATTAGCTAATGCTAATTTCTAATCCTAATGCTACCATTTAACCCTCTCACTAAAACCTACCATTCATAAGAAATGCAGAAAAAACGTTCAAAAGGCCCCTGCAAACATGGCTGAAAAACCAAAGCCTCTTTCTTTCAATGAAACACAATTCAGAAGACTGGAAGTGGTGCCATGACCTTTGGGGGTGGGGACACTCGGTACCTCCCCCTCCCCATGTTATTCTTTCATCTCTCATTGAGACTTCACTGGATAGATCACCTTATGCATAATTTGTCCAGGGCAATGACTGCAAGGCCAACAATTAAAGCGGGAAACACCTGCGTCTATCGAATTACAGGTTGCTCCACTTTGAACCCAGCAAGTTAATTGACACACACTTAACTGCTGAGAAGTGGACACTTAACGTGCGCATCTTGATTATGCTTTGATTACCGCAAATGACATTTATAGCACCAATAAAGGGAGGCGTATCAGTCCATTCCTTGCAAAGATGCAGGATTCCATTTCAAATGTTTTGGGCAATGACTTCATTTCCATTCAGTTCTAACCAAGGGCTGCAAATTAGCCTCAGAAAAAAGCACGCCCGATTGCTCTGGTTTGCATATGCAAAACTATACCAGTTCTAAAAATTCGATAGAGACCTTGTTCCGGTAGACACACAACTGGAGGACACACTTTTTAAAAGACACACTGGCAACGTTCAGAGAAGTACGCAGCTGCAATGACGCATTGTTGAATCGGTGCAGTCGTCCAAGATTGCAAACTGGATTTGTCATAATAGAGCGGGAAGGGACCTTGGAGGTCTTCTAGCCCAACCCCCTGCTCAAGCAGGAGACCCTATTCCAGTGTTGGCGAACCTTTTACTTATTGAGTGCCGAACGTGCTCGCATACCATCCACGGTAACACATGGCTCCTCCCCATCTGCGCATGTGCACAGCTTTCCCGCACGCCCCCACCATGTGCTGCATGGTGCATGGGGCTTCCCTTGAAGAGCACCCAGAGGCTCCAGTTGGTCCAGAATGCAGCTGCGCGGGTGATAGAGGGAGTCGCTCGTGGCTCTCATATAACACCTATCCTGCGCAAGCTGCACTGGCTACCTGTGGTCTTCCGGGTGCACTTCAAGGTGCTGGTTATCACCTTTAAAGCGCTCCATGGCTTAGGACTGGGATATCTACGGGACCGCCTTCTGTTACCACATGGCTCCCACCGACCGGTGCACTCCCATAGAGAGGGTCTCCTCAGGGTGCCGTCAGCCAAACAATGTCAGCTGGCGACCCCCAGGGGGAGGGCCTTCTCTGTGGGGGCCCCTACCCTCTGGAATGAGCTTCCTCCTGGACTTCGTCAACTTCCTGACCTCCGGACCTTTCGCTGCGAGCTGAAGACGTATCTATTCTTCCGTGCAGGACTGGCATAAAACGGGTTTTTAAATTGGGTTTTAAATGGGGTTTTATAATGTATTTTATATTTAAATTATTGGCTATATTGAATAAGGTTTTTAATTCTGGTTTTATTGTACTGTATTGTATTGTTTATTTTATCTGGCTGTTAACTGCCCTGAGTCCTTCAGGAGAAGGGCGGTATAAAAATTATATTATTATTATTATTATTATTATTATTATTATTATTATTATTATTATTATTATTATTATTATTATTATTATTATTATTATTATTATACACAATCTCACCATCTGCACATGCACACAGCTTTCATGCGTGCAACGCACATGCACAAATCCTATTTGCATATGTGCACACTGCACACCAGTCATCTCGCACGCATGCACAAACAGGTGCACATGCGCAGGAGAGCTCCAAAGACCAGCTGGGTCCCCTGAATTGCACACATGTGAACCAGAGGTCTGAACACCAGATGGGGTGTGCTGTTGTGTCTCGTCCGCTTTCACCACAGCCGGGGCCTTCTTATCTGCTTCCGAACACTGAGGAATGTCCTAGCATGCCTCCCGGCCCCAGCCCTGGCTCCATGCCCAGAAAGGCTGAGGAAGAAGAAGCACCTCCAGCCCCCAGCCCTGGCTCCATACCCAGGCAAACGGAGCAACTAGACCCCTCCCCCTCCCCCACAGCATGTGAGCCTGAGGAAGGTCAATTACCAACAGCTGCAGACTGGACTGACCCTCGCTTCAGAAGAATTGATAGGCTGCAGCGACAGAAGGAAGGGAGGGGCAGGCCTGGATAAGTGCTGAGTCATGGAGCCACACCCCATGGCCTATATAAAGGATCTGCTTTCTGGCATTCTCTGAGTCAGGCAAAGTCTAATATATCTTGCTGAAGTCACTTTCTGGTCTCCTGCCTGCCTTGAGAACTTTGCTAGGACTTTGGCAGAGCTGCAGAGGCACGCCTGATTCGGATTTCCCTGACCCGGTCGTCAGCGGAGGAGTGGGACATGACACGTGCGTGGAAGTGCAGCTTCAGGGGAGCTTGGCAACGGCTCGCGTGCCTGGAAAAATGTCTGTGCTTGCCACTTCCGGCCTGCGTGCCATAGGTTCACCATTACGGCCCTATTTCTTGGTAGACAAATGGCTGTCTGGTCTCTTCTCAAAAACATCCGGTGACGGAGTGGCCACGATTTCTGGAGGCAAGTTGTTCCACTGGTTAATTGTTCTCAATGTCAAGCAATTTCTAGGTTGCTTTTCTCCTTGACTAACAGAATAACAGAGTCGGAAGGGACCTTGGAGGTCTTCTAGTCCAACCCCCTGCTCAGGCAGGAAACCCAATGCCCTTTCAGACAAATAGCCATCCAGTCTCTTCTCAAAAACCTCCAGTGATGAGACTAAATTGATTCTGAATTTAATAACAGCAGCAAGGCTGTTGATTGGACAATATTGGAAGAAAAAAGAGTTACCTACAATAGAAGAATGGATATTGAAAGTTACTAATTTGGCTGAGATGGCTAAAATCTCAGCTTTTTTGAAAGACAACACGCAGGAAAGATATTTAATTGAATGGAAAAAATGGATTGATTATTTACAAAACAGATATCAGATTAAGAAATATCAGATTGCCTTTGAATAATTAGGAAATATTATTTTATGTAATGGGGGGGTTGGGAAATGAAAAGATTTGGATGAGGTTAATTGGATTAGAAGGGAAAATTTTACTCTATGTTTGGTTTATGTATAACAATACCTTGTGATTGACCCGGGAAGCCGGGGGGGGGGGAAGGGAGGGGGGAAGGGGGTTTTGTGGGGGGAGGGGGGGAAAAGGGGGAAAAATGTTTTTGTTTCTTAAAACTTTTTCAATTAAAAAAAAAAACAAAACCTCCAGTGATGAAGCACCTACAACTTCGGAAGGCAACTTCCATTTGGCTGGTTAATTGTTCTCACTATTAGGAAGCAGAGGTGGGTTTCACATAATTTTAACACCCATTCACCGGGCACTGAAAATGTGAGCTTGTGCGTGCATGTGCCTGACCTTCCATGCATGTGTTCTGCTCACACGTGTGGCTTACACACAGATGCGGGCTTAAAAAACGTGGCTAAATAGGATGGCATAGCACCAGAGTGGGTGAGCAGGTGGGTGGTCGCCAACTACCGGTTTTCCCGAACCGGTCCAAACCAGCTGAATGCCACCACTGTTAGGAAGTTTCTCCTTTGTTCTAAGTTGCTTCTCTCCTTGATTAGTTTCCATCCGTTGTTTCTTCTCCTGCCTTCAGGTGCTTTGGAGAATAGGTTGACTTTCCCCCTTCTTTCTGGCAGCCCCTCAAATACCGGAATACTGCTCTTATGTCATCTCTAGTTCTTCTTTTCTCTAGAGTAGCCAAACCCAAATCCTACAACCGTTCTTCATATGTGTCGTGTCCCACTCCTCCTCTGACGGCCGGGTCTGGGAAGTCTGTATCAAGCGTGGCCACGAAGCCTCTGCAGCTTTGCCAAATTCCTGTCAGAGTTCTCAGGGCAGGCAGGAATCCAAGGTGTGACTTCAGCAACCAGATGAGACTTTGCCTGACTCAAGGAATGCCAAAAAGCAGATCCTTTATATAGGCCATGGGGTGCGACTCCATGACTCAGCACTTATCCAGGCCTTCCCCTCCCTTCCTTTTGCTGACGTCGCCTCTCCATTCTCCAGAAGCAGGGATCTGTCCACTGTGTCTTTTCGTCCTCAGCTGCCGGCAATTTTACCTCGTGGCTGGCTTCATGCTCACACGCTGTAAGAGAGAGGTTTGTTTGCTCAGTCTGTCCTGGCATGGTGCCAGGGCTGGGGGCTGGAGGCATGCCAGGCCATTCTTCTTCACTATCAGTCTCTGGCTCAGATAGCAGGAGATGGGAGGGGCCCGGCTGAGGAGAGGAGGGTGGGCGAGGCACAACACTGTCAGTGTTCCAGAAAAAACCCCAACTCCAAGTAAAAACTCCAAAGCAAGCATCTTTCAAAGTTCTATTTACTAGGATAGGTAAACTGGCACATCTGGGAAAATCCGAGTCTGAGAGGTTTGGGTTTTCCCTTAGGAAATCAAAACACTCCAAAACTATCCCCTCACTCCTCAGTCGATCACATTCTCCGATCCCCATCCGTCCCATCTCGAGACATCACTCCGACCACTCCTTCTCCAGATGCAGGATCGGCCTGACCTTGACCGACAGGAAGAATGCTATTAAGTCTAAAGACAACCAACCCCTCTGCTAAATCCCCCCTCCTATTTTCCCACACATGAGAAAGTGGCAGCATGGAAGCTTCTGGCCTAATATGGCTTCCAAAGCTGACAGGAAGAAAGGAAGGAAGGAAAGAAGGGAGAGAGGGAGGGAGGGAGGGAGGAATGAATCAGAGTTACAGGAAAAAAACAAACTCCAAGTAAAAACTCTGAAGCAAGCATTTTTCAAAGTTCTATTTACTAGGATAGGTAAACTGGCACATCTGGGAAAACCCAAATCTGAGCGATCCGGGTTTTTCCTCAATAAATCAACCCCCCCCCCCAAACCATCCCTTCACTCCTCAGTCGATCACATGCTCCAATCGCCAACTGTCCCATCTCAAGACAGCACTCCAACCACTCTTCTCCAGATGCAGGATCGGCCTGACCTTGATCGATAGCAAAAATGCTATTATGTCTAAAGACAACCCCTCTACTAACCTCCCCTCTTACTTTTTCACAGAGGAGAAGGTGGCAGCATGGAAGCTTCTGGCCTAATATGGCTTCCAAAGCTGACACAGGCCTTTAATCTTCGTTACTCTTCTCTGCACCTTTTTCCAAAGTCTCAACGTCTTTTTTTTTTTTTTGGTAACACGGTAACCAAAACCGGATGCAGTAATCCAGATGTGGGCCTTACTAAGGCTTTATAAAGCGGTACTAGCACTTCACGTGATTATGATTCTGTGCCTCTGTTTATACACCCCACCAACAAAATTCTTCCCTTCCTTGACTTCTGGTTTGAAAAGAAAAAAAAAATATTCTGATCCCCCAGCTACTCCCCATATTGTTCTTCTCTGCTTGGAAGCCTGCATTTGAATGTGCTTGTCTAAACCTCTCAAAATGCACATTTAGGGAAGCATTTCATTTCGTGTTTTTGAATCGAAAATGATAACAATACATTTGGGGACGGAGAAAAGCCGGTGCGATTCTACCCAACTTTAATCAAAATCTTTGGGCCTCCCAATGCACAAATAAGCCCTTGAAACACAGCAGAATCACACGAAAAGGGTGTTGTTGTTGTTTTTCCTTCATCTAAAGTGCACTTTTTTGAATACAGGGCAAACATTGAATTATTTCCTAGATGCTTTGGAGAAATCAATTGGTTTATTCCCGTTGCCTAGCTCTCTAGAGCTTCCACAAAGAAACAATTGTAAAGATATCCAAGGTAAATCCTCTTTCAAGTAGAACAAGAACTGGTAGATTAAAACTGTCTGTAGAGATTCTCAGTCATCCAGATCATGGTTGTCCCAAAGGTGCTTTTTCGAGAGGACTTTCTTGTTTTTTTTTTCTTTGAAGACGTTTCACTTCTCATCCAAGAAGCTTCTTCAGCTCTGATTGGATGGTGGGGAATGGAAGGATTGATACTCCTTGCAGACAAAGCTGGTCATTTGCATCTTTTTAGAGGGTCATTGAGGCCACTTGGAGGTTTATCTGTGTCCTCAGGGACTCTAGAAAGAGTGCAGAGAAGAGCAACAAAGATGATTAGGGGACTGGAGGCTAAAACATATGAAGAACAGTTGCTGGAATTGGGTAGGTCTAGTTTAATGAAAAGAAGGACTAGGGGAGACATGATAGCAGTGTTCCAATATCTCAGGGGTTGCCACAAAGAAGCAGGAATCAAGCTATTCTCCAAAGCACCTGAGGGTAGAACAAGAAGCAATGGGTGGAAACTAATCAAGGAGAGAAGCAATTTAGGACTAAGGAGAAATTTCCTGACAGTTAGAACAATTAATAAGTGGAACGACTTGCCTGCAGAAGTTGTGAATGCTCCAACACCGGAGGCTTTCAACAAGAGCCTAGACAGCCATTTGTGTGGGATTGTATAGTGTTTCCTGCCTGAGCAGGGGGTTGGACTAGAAGACCTCCAAGGTTCCTCCTAACTCTGTTATTCTGTTAATCAATCAGTGGAACGGCTTGCTTCCAGAAGTTGAAGTTCCAAAGATGATTAGGAGACTAGAGGCTAAAACATATGAAGAACGGTTGCAGGAACTCGGTATGTCTAGTTTAATAAAAAGAAGGACTAGGGGAGACATGATAGCAGTCTTCCAATATCTCAGGGGCTGCCCCAAAGAAGAGGGAGTCGGGCTGTTCTCCAAAGCACCTGAGGGTAGAACAAGAAGCAATGAGTGGAAACTGATCAAGGAAAGAAGCAACTTAGAACTAAGGAGAAATTTCCTGACAGTTAGAACAATCAATAAGTGGAACAACTTGCCTTCAGAAGTTGTGAATGCTCCAACACTGGAAATTTTTAAGAAAATGTTGGATAACCATCTGACTGAGATGGTGTAGGGTTTCCTGCCTGGGCAGGGGGTTGGACTAGAAGGCCTCCGAGGTCCCTTCCAACTCTGTTGTTATATTATATTATATTATCTGAGTGATGTTCCTGGTTCCTGTAGTTTAATATTTTTCCTCTGGAAATCCATTCCTACTCCCACGCCATTCCAAGGGTGTTAATCCCAAATTGTATAGTGAAAGGCCTGTAGAGATTCTCAGTCATCCAGGTCATGGTTGTCCCAAAGGTGTGCTTTTTCTTTCAACAGGCAACTGGACTTTCTGGTTTTTTTCCTTTTGAAAATGTTTCTCTTCTCACCCAAGAAGCTTCTTCAGCTCTGACAGGATGGTGGGGAATGGAAGGATATATACTCCTTGCAGACAGAGCTGGTCATTTGCGTTCTTTTAGAGAGTCATTGACTCCACTTGGTGGTTATTCTTTCAGGTGACCCTGAGGGCACAGACAAACCTCCAAGTGGCCTCAACGACCCTCTAAAAGGCTACAAATGACCAGCTGTCTGCAAAGAATATAAATCCTTCCTTTCCCCACCATCCAATCAGAGCTGAAGAAGCTTCCTGGATGAGAAGCAAAACATCTTCAAATAAAACCCAGAAAGTTCAGTTCAGGGGTGAAATGCCTCCGGTTCGGACTGGATCGGCCGATCCAGTAGTGATAGTGATGGGTGGTTCGGAGAACCGGTAGCAAAAATCCCTGCCCCCACTGCCCATGCCCCGCATTTGCCCCGCGAGCCGGGCCTCCTGCCAGAAAGTGACTTGGAAAGTGAGGGGGACTTGGAAAATGAGGGGTGACTTGGAAAGTGAGGGGGAAGGGCCGTCAGGACTTACCTCGGGAGCAACAACTTCCCTGGTTCAGCTCCAGGAGCCAGAGGCAGGCCAGGTGGAGGAGATAACGAGGCCTCACTCTTCCCCCCCCCCCCGCAGGCCATGCCTCCAGACCCAGCTGATGGCAATCAGGCTTGGTTGGACCCTAGGTTTCATAGGCAGGAGAGAAGGGAACAACAAAAGCAGGGGTGGGGCAGGCCTAGGAAGTGCTTTTATATCCTGTGGGGAGCCACACCCCACAGGATATAAAAGCAGCAAGGGCTGCTATACCACTTCGTGGCATGCAAATCAACTGATAAGAGCTGAAGTTTGTTCCTGGGTGACTCATCGGCATCAAGGGAGATAACAGAGACACTTGGCAGGCGCTCGTTATTTTGCTGCCAGAGCTGATAGTGCTGGCTAATTAAGCCATCACTCAGACGGAGGCAAAGGAGGACAGAACAAAATCCTTCCATTCCCCACCATCTGGTCAAAGCTGAAGAAGCTTCTTGGATGAGAAGCGAAACATCTTCAGAGAAAAAAACAAGAAAGTCCAGTTGCATCTTGAAAAAAAAAAAAAAGCACCTTTGGTAAATTAAAAAGTAAAAGAAAGAAAAAGAACAAAAGGATTTTACATGCTGAAGATCCCAGAATGAATTCCACGCTCTTGTCATTCAATGTGATGCTTGCCTTTCTTTTTAAAATCTCTCCTGTTTGGCACCTCGTTTTTCCAGAAACTTCGTCTACATACATCAATATTTATCTTCAAACTCGGAATTAAAAGATGTAGAGATTTCAGTTCCCACAACTCTTGTTGGGGGAATTCTGGGAGTTGAAGTCTACACATCGTAAAAGTTTCCATGTTTGTTAAATATTGATTTAGGCGCCTTGGTGCGCAGTGGTTAGAATGCAATATTGCAGGCTGACTCTGCCCACTGCCTGCAGTTCAATCTTGAATGGCTCAGGCTTGACTCAGTCTTCCAGCCTTCTGAGGTCAGTAAAATGAGGACCAAGATTGTTGGGGGGGGGGCATATACTGACTCTGTAAACTGCTTAGAGAGGGCTCTAAAGAACCGTGAAGCTGCATATACGTGTAAATGCTAGTGCTAGTCCTATTTTGAATCGTGTTTCCCTAAAGGAGCGGGTGAATATTTGGAGAAACTGCTTTACATTAAAATTTGAGGGAATGAAAATTCATCCTTCTCCTTCTCCTCCTCCTTCCCCTCCTCCTTCCTCTCCTCCTCTCTCCCTCCTCCCCTTCTCTTCCTCCTCTCCCCCTCCTCCTCCTCTTCCTTCCCCCTTCTCCCCTCCTTCTATTCCTCAGGTGAATAATACCATGTAACCATCTTCCTCCATTCTCCTCCTCCTCCTCCTCCTCCTCCCTCTCCTCCTCTCCTCTTCCTCCCTTCCTCCTATTCCTCAGGTAAATAATTGTATGACCCATCTTCCTCCTGCCTCCATTCTCCTCCTCCTCCTCCTCCTCCCCTCCTCCTCCTCCTCCTCCTCCTCCTCCTCTTCTCTTTCTCTTCCTCCTCCCCCTCCTCCTTCCTCCTCCTCCCCTTCCTCCTTCTATTCCTCAGGTGAATAATACCATGTACCCATCTTCATCCTCCTCCTCTTCCTCCTCCTCTTCTTCCTCCTCTTCTCCTCCTCTTCTTCTCCTCCTCCTCCTCTTCCCCCTCTTCCTCCTCCTCCTCCTCCTCCTCTTCCTCCTCCTCCTCTTCTTCCTCTCCTTTCCAGATTTTGCACGTAAACATTTTGCATAAAGCCTTATTTTTCACCTTTTCTTTCGAAAAACCTACTTGCTCTAACATTCAACCAACCAGACTATGTTTCTGAACTGATATTTCATATCGATTTCTTTCTTTCTTTCTTTTTAAGAACATAGATATTTGGATTTTTTTCCCCTTGGCGCATCCTTTCCTTTTGCAGGCAGATGTCTGTGTACCATTGTCCCCATGAGTGAGGGAAGATTTTTTTTTAAAAAAAAATCTGCTTTCCATTCTCAGGCAAAAAAAAAAAAATTCAATTACTCTCATACTGAGAGTCTTGTTAAAATTAGAGATGGGTGAGAAATTAATTTTGTTCACATTTGAATTGGAAGGGATCCAATTTACACTTTCCTAATCTATGCTGGAATACACTGATGCTTCAAAATCTTCACTTGCCCTGACTTTGCAACAGTTTTCAACTCAAAACATGTTCCCCAAAGCGGGCATTTAAATAAAATTACTCTATAAAGAAGAAACAGTGAACACCAGGCCAAAGAAAGTAAATATGGAAGCCGAGTTTATTAACAGAGAGGAAAAAAAAGAGTGCTTGGGAAGGAAAATATAAAGAAAAAGGTACAGAAAGATATAGAGGAGAGAAGCAACCTAGAACTGAGGAGAAATTTTCTGACAGCTAAGACGCTGAGCTTGTTGATCGAAAGGTCGGCAGCTCAGCGGTTCGAGTCCCTAGCGCCGCGTAATGGAGTGAGCTCCTGTTACTTGTCCCAGCTTCTACCAACCTAGCAGTTTGAAAGCACACAAAAAATGCAAGTTGAAAAATAGGGACCACCTTTGGTGGGAAGGGAACAGCGTTCCGTGCGCCTTTGGCGTTGAGTCATGCGGGCCACATGACCATGGAGACGTCTTCGGACAGCGCTGGCTTTTCAGCTTTGAAAAGAGATGAGCATCGCCCCCTAGAGTCGGCAACGACTAACACATATGTGCGAGGGGAACCTTTACCTTTACCTATGGAAAGATATGAAGAAGTGAAGAAATGAAAAGAAGGACTAATGGCGACATGAAAGCAGTCTTCCAATATTTGAGGGGCCGCCACAAAGAAGAGGGGGTCAACTTATTTGGTCGCCACGATGTAAAAAAGATATTGAGACTCTAGAAAGAATGCAGAGAAGAGCAACAAAGATGATTAGGGGACTGGAGGCTAAAACATTTGAAGAATGGTTGCAGGAACTGGGTATGTCTAGTTTAATGAAAAGAAGGACTAGGGGAGACATGATAGTATGTTCCAATATCTCAGGGGCTGCCCCAAAGAAGAGGGAGTCAATCTATTCTCTAAAGCACCTGAGGGTAGAACAACAAGCAATGGATGGAAACTAATCAAGGAGAGAAGCAACTTAGAACTAAGGAGAAATTTCCTGACAGTTAGAACAATCAATCAGTGGAACAACTTGCCTGCAGAAGTTGTGAATGCTCCAACACTGGAAATTTTTAAGAAAATGTTGGATAGCCATTTGTCTGAAATGGTGTAGAATTTCCTGCCAGGGCAAGGGGTTGGACTAGAAGACCTCCAAGGTCCCTTCCAACTCTGTTGTTGTTGTTGTTGTTGTTGTTGTTGTTGTTGTTGTTGTTATTATTATTATTATTATTGTTATTGTTATTATTATTATTTTTCAAAGCACCAGAAGTCAGGAGAAGAAACAATGGATGGAAACTCATTAAGGACAAAAGCAACCTGGAATTAAGGAGAAACTTCATAATAGTGAGGACACTTAAGCAGTGGAACAGCTTGCCACCAGAGGTTGTGGATGCTCCATCATTGGGGGGGGTGTTTAAAAAGAGACTGGACAGCCACTTGTCTGGAATGAGTCAGACCTGAGCAAGGGTTGGACTAGAAGACCTCTAAGATCCCGTCCGACTCTACGTTCTTCCACGTTCTGAATCCTAAGAACCAAGCTATCTCAAAGCAAAGCCTCAACATTCCCGCTACTTCCCTTTTAGACTATTTGACTTATGAAACAACTCCACATTATCACCTCGGTTTTATGCCAATAATCCTTCCATTTTCTCCCCTCCGAAATTCAAAACAGGAACCTGGTGTTTTTCTCAACTTTCCAGTATGTTTTGCCAAAAAAAAAACCCAACTTTTTTTAAAAAAAATCTAGCCTTTGAATGCTGCAGATGGTCTGGAGCAAATCCTGAAACCCACGGATAAAATAGATTTAAGGTGCAATTACCTGGATTTTATGTAAACATATGGGGAAACCGCTGGGTTTATAAGATCCATACGAAGTGGAATGGCCTAGCAATTGAGGCTGGGGTTTTTTTGTTTGTTTGTTTTAATCTCTGCAGGTTTTGAGAAAAGGCTAAACAGCCCACATCTCAAGAAGGGGTTCCTTGGTCTGTCTGCACGTGGCAGAGGGTTTCACAGTAACAGAGTTGATTTCATGATTTGATTTCATGCCTTTGGTTGGCATTCAGGTGAATTTATATGGTTTAAAATCAGCCTCAGAAATATAGTCATAGAGTAGAATGAGGGGAGGGGGACACATTCAGGAAGGGAGAGGAGAGGAGAGAAGGTGGAAGGGAGGGAGGGAGGGAGGGAAAGAGAAGGAGAGGAGAGGAGGAGAGGCAGAAGGAGGATAAGGAAAAGGAGAGGCAGAGAGGAGAGGAGAGGAGAGGAGAGGAGAAGAGGAGAGAAGAGAAGAGAGAAGAGAAAGGAGGGAGGGAGGAGGAGGGAGGGAGGAAGGAAGGGAGGGAGGGAGGGGTAAGGGGAGAGAGAAGGAGGGAGAGGCAGAAGGAGGAAAAGAAAAGGAGAGGCAGAGAGGAGAGGAGAAGAGAAGAAGGAAGGAAGGAAGGAAGGAAGGGAGGAGAAGTGGGGTAAGGGGAGGCAGAAGGAGGAAAAGAAAAGGAGAGGCAGAGAGGAGAGGAGAAGAGAAGAGAAGAAGGAAGGAAGGAAGGAAGGAAGGGAGGAGAAGTGGGGTAAGGGGAGAGGCAGAGAGGAGAAGAGAAGAGAAGAGAAGGAAGGAAGGAAGGAAGGAAGGAAGGAAGGAAGGAAGGAAGGAAGGAAGGAAGGAAGGAAGGAAGGAAGGAAGGGGAGGAGGAGAGGGGGTAAGGGAAAGGCATAAGGAAGAGAAGGAGAAGGAGAGGGAAGGAGGGAGGGAGGGAGGGAAAGAGAGCATCCACACAGGAAAAATTAACAGGCTATTCCGAGGGGAGTGACCAGAATCTCTTCTAGATTTTGATAGGTTGCTGACTGCTTCCATAAGGGGAGGAAGATTTTGCAAACAGGGTGCTGTTTTTACGAATTTGGTTTCTTTTCAAGTGTCCTTGCGAGGAGGGATTTCCCCACCCCTCTCATCCATATTTTTTTTCACCCCATCTTTGGGGTTTAATTGCTCATTTGCAAGAGAGCCTTATGCCAAGTCAATCTTCAGATGAATCTTCTATGCCCAAAAACTACAAAGCACACAGCAAACATCTGGTGAAGTTGGAAGGGAGCATACGGTTGACGAAAGCACCATAATTTCCGTTTGAATTTTAATTTCCCCCTTTTTTTCAACCTGCCGACTCCCCTCAACCTCAAGGTCAGACGATCGAGACAAGAGAAGAAGGCAATTCTGGATGTAATTGTTTGATGCAAGATCCAATCTGGGTCGGTAACTGAGACCAGAGGTTTAGTCTTCCAAGATTGGATCCTGGAATATTTTTTAGTTATTTATTTATTTTGTCACAACTGTATATATAAGCATAAGCATGAAATAACTATACGATAGGTAATCCTTATGATTTATATTGATATTGATTGTTCCTGATTGCTTATTTGTACCCTATGATTATCATTAAGTGTTGTATCATTACGTGTTAAATTGTACCCTATGACCATCATTTGTGTTGTAAATGTTGTATCTTGATGAAGGTATATTTTCTTTTATGTACACTAAGAGCATATGCACCAAGACAAATTCCTTGTGTGTCCAATCACACATGGCCAATAAATTCTATTCTATTCTATTCTATTCTATATATAAGCATATATATAAGCATAATAATGTAATGATTATATAAAATTGGATATAATCAAAGGGAACATTAGGACAGGAATGGTAGGCATGTTGGTGCTCTTATGCACGCCCCTTACAGACCTCTTAGGAATGGGGTGAGGTCAATGGTAGATAGTCTTTGGTTAAAGCTTTTGGGATTTTGGGAAGAGACAACAGAGTCTGGTAGTGCATTCCAGGCATTAACAACTCTGTTACTGAAGTCATATTTTCTGCAATCAAGATTAGAGCGGTTCACATTAAGCTTAAATCTATTGTGTGCTCATGTATTGTTGTGATTGAAGCTGAAGTAGTCATCAGCAGGAAGAACGTTGTAACAAATGATTCTATGCGTTAAACTCAGGTCATGTCGAAGGCGGCGGAGTTCTAAATTTTCTAAACCCAGGATTTCAAGTCTGGCAGTATAAGGTATTTTGTTGTGAACAGAGGTGTGGAGAACTCTTCTTGTAAAATATTTCTGGACACTCTCAATTGCTTTAATGTCCAAAATGAGGTATGGGTTCCAGACAGGCGAGCTGTATTCAAGAATTGGTCTAGCAAATGTTTTATATGCTCTGGTTAGTAGTGTAGTGTTTTTTGGAGAAGAAGATATGCAAGATTAAGTTTACAACTCTTAAAGCCTTTTTTTGCAATGTAGTTGCAGTGGGCTTTGGCACTTAGATCATTTGATATGAAAACTCCAAGGTCTTTAACGGGGTGGGGGTCATCTACAAGGTAACGTCCATCAAGCTTGTATTTGGTGTTCAGATTCTTTTTTCCAATGTGTAAAACAGAGCATTTGCTGGTTGAGATTTGGAGTTGCCAAGTTTTTGACCAATCCGACACAATGTCAAGGTCTTTTTGAAGGGTAGCTGTATTGTTGGTAGTGTTGAATAGTTTAACATCATCAGTGAAGAGTACACAATTACTTGTAATATAGTCACAGAGATCATTAATGTATAATATGAAGAGTGTTTTGACCACTTGTTGTCTGTTTGACAGGAACGCTGTTATCCAAATGTGGAGGGGTCCTGAGATGCCGTAGGATTTTAGTTTTAGCAGAAGTTTGTCATGTACAACAGAGTCAAAAGCTTTACAGAAGTCTATGTAAATTGCATTTATTGCTTTTCCCTGATCAAGATTTGTAGTCGATATGTTTTTGCAGTGAAGAAGTTGTAGATTACAGGATAATTTTTTTTCTGAAACCAAATTGTTTATTAGAGAGTAGGTTGTTTATTTCTAGGTGGAGGATAATAGATTGGTTGATGATTGATTCCATTACTTTGCTGGTGACACAGCATAAAGAGATTGGTCTGTAATTTTCAAGTAGGCAGAGGTCTCCTTTTTTGAAGACAGGAATTACTGTGGCTAGTGACCAAAGTTTGGGAAGGGCGCTGGTCGTGAAAGCTTTTTCAAAGATTATGCTTAGGGGTTCAGCTATATTAGTGGAAAGCTTTTTTAAGAAGTGTGCACATAGTCCATCAGGTCCAATAGATAGAGATGGTTTCAGTTTGCGAAAGGCCTTTTCAACATTATCTTCTGTGAAATCTATTTGTGTTAGGTCGTTGTACTCATTATTGATACGACTGGGGAATGTTGGGTATGAGCCATTACTGTTATATTATATTATTTTTATATTATATTATATAAATTATATATTATATATAAATTATATATTATATTATATTATCCTGGGACAACATATATTTGTCTTCATTCATAATTGTTTGATGCCCATTGTTGCTCCTCAAATATTGGAATGCTGCTTGTTATGATATCTCTAATCCTTTTCAACCCCCTCTTCTCTGTGACAGTCCCCCCAAATATTGGAAGACTTCTTTCATGGTGGTGTTGTGACTGAGGCCCAAGTAGTGATTACCAAACACAATTAGTCCTGAACAAACATAATTTTATTAAAACAGCTGAGAATTAATTCATTCTCAGTTGAGTCCGTAGCAAATTCTTCATAAACAGTCCTATGGCCTTATCACCAGTCTTTGTTGTCTTTGGCAACCTGCCAAAGGCTTTTCTTGGCAAAAACCCCACAAAGTTCAGGAGACGCTGACAAGAAGCAATGACATCAATGTTGCTTTTCCACAAAGAGCCCAATGACTCGTTGCTGCTCTTTTAAGTCTAATGGGGAGGGGCCAATTATCTCCTGGCCTTACTCCTGAGTCATCCTTTTTGCTTCAGCTGCTCTTAGCTCTTCGCATGCATGCACTAGGAACAGGGTCCTCCTGTTCCTCTGCCTCTTTGCTGTCTACCTCTGGAGGCTTCGGAGTCCGTGCACCACTCCCTGACGGCCCTGGCCCCATCTCTTCCTCCGATGTAGAACTCTAGTCCGGGCCTTCCCCTGACTCCAGGACTGGCCCATGGTCCTCCCCAACCTCCTCACTGTCCGACTCTGCTGCCAGGTCTGCAGGCTGCTGGCTGACCACAAAAAGTGACCAAAACTGCTAGAATGGGCTAGATGCGAAGGAGAAATTGATTATTGACATGGGGAAGTCTAGTTCAAGTTTTGTTGAACTGGGATATATGACAGTTGTCTTTTTACAAACACGCCAGACCATAAACTATGGCATGCTGGCCATAACAGTCGGGTCACGTTATGCAGTAAGCCATTATGAGATAAAACACCATTGTAGGTCCATGCAATGTGTGAATTGAGTCATTGACTTATTCCACTTGAAGGATTTTGGACTATCTCTGCCCAGGTATTTTATACTCCTTCGTGCATGTCCAGAAAGACCAGTGAAATATGCTAAAAATCTACTAGTGATTTTAATATAGAGGTTCTCTTGAACACAAGGACAGGCCTACTGCAACAATAAAATTAGGTGTCAGCGTTCCAGAAAAAAATCTAATATCAAGTAAAAATTCTGAAGTAAGCATTTTTCAAAGTTCTATTTACTAGAATAGGTTCTGGACATTAAGCAGATTACTGTTGCTAGGAAGCCAAATAACTCATGTTATTTTAGATAATTGCTGTAGTTATTTTTATTTTGTCGAGTACATACTAGATAATATATATATAAGCATGAATTGAATACATAAAGTGAATACAATTAAAGGGAACATTAGGACAGAATGGTAGGCACGCTGGTGCTCTTATGCACACCCCTTACAGACCCCTTAGGAATGGGGTGAGGTCAACAGTAGACAGTCTTAAGTTAAAGTTTTGGGGGTTTTGGGATGGAACCACAGAGTCAGGGAGTGCATTCCAGGCATTAACAACTCTGTTACTGAAGTCCTATTTTCTGCAATCAAGTTTGGAGCGGTTCACTTTAAGTTTGTGTTATGTTTGGGTAATGACGAGGCAGGAGACCAGGTTAGTGACAACAGCTCTTTAATAATGGGTGACCCAGCAAAACTCTGGAGAAAAACCTCTCCTTATATACACTTCAGCCTGAGGCTGCATCCAATCAGAGACGAGATATTTCCCGCCTAAAACTCCCGCCAAAACTTACAGTAATACATTACACTCCTTCCCTCCCAGAAGGCACTTTGCCAATATTTGCATACTACTTCTCTACGTAGTCCTGCAGGTACGTGGGGCGTCTCCTGACTCTCCCGGACCTGCGCAGTTCACTTTCTGGAGTTGAGTCGAGCGTGCCGGAGGGACTTTTCGTTCCTCTGAGCTCCTCCTCCCGGCCATCCGGCCCTGGATTATTCGCCGGCTCGGGCCTGCTGTCCTCTAGAGGGACCGGAGGGTGTCGCTGGACCTCGCCTGACTCAGATAAGTCTCTGTTTGGTTCTTTGCTTACGATTTCTGTTTGTTCTCGGCTCCAGTCAGCTGTGGGGTTAATTAAATCATAGTCAGGGCTGGTTTCGCCTGATTCTGCCTTATCGCTCAATCTGTTTCTTAATTGATCTATGTGGCGCCTCCAGACTCTGCCATCGTCCAGTTCCACTAGATAAGATTTGGGGCCCGTTTTGTCTATTACTATCCCCCTCTTCCAGTTTGGGCCGTCGCTGTAATTATGTGCCCATACTGAGTCTCCTATGCTTAACTCTCGGATTCTATCTGATTTTGTTTTGAACCCGTCCTGTACGTAGTTCGGGTGTAGCCGGTCTAGCGGGCACCGTAGCTTCCGCCCCATTAATAGCTCGGCTGGGCTGCGGCCGGTGGCCACACAGGGGGTTCTGTGTTGGACGGTGAGGAATGCGTCGATTTGTGCCTGCCAATCGCCGGGGCCGCTTCGTGATAACGCTTCTTTCGCACTCCGAACAAAACGTTCAGCAAGGCCGTTCGACGCAGGGTGGAGCAGGCGCTGAGAGGCATGTCGGATGCCCTCTTCAGCCAGGTACCCCCCAAATAATGCTGCGGTGAACTGTGGGCCGTTATCGGACACGAGGGTGTCCGGTAGCCCGTGCGTGGCGAACAGGTGTTTTAGTGCTGAGATGACAGCTCCCGCGGTTGTGGATTTCATTAGGATGATCTCCAGCCATTTGGAGAATGCATCCACCACAATTAGAAATGTTTGGCCGTGGAAGGGGCCGGCAAAATCAATGTGTATGCGGGACCAAGGGCCTTGGGGTTTCTCCCACTCCAAAACTGGGGCCGTAGGTGGTAGTGGTCTGGATTCCTGACATACTTGGCATCGGCCAACCCTGTCACTGATTTCCCTGTCCATTAGGGGCCACCAGACATAGCTCCTAGCCAAACCCTTCATCCTCACAATTCCTGGGTGACCCTCATGCAGGAGTTCCAGAACTTTTTTCCTCAGTTTCTCGGGGACTACCACCCTATCCCCCCAGAGCAGGCACCCCCCTTGTACGGACAATTCCCCTTTTTTCTTTACAAATTCCTTGAAACGTTCGCCCGGCGCAGCGGGCCATCCCCTTTGAACCCAACCGATTACAGTCCTTAAAACAACGTCCCGGTAGGAGGCCCGAGCCACTTCCTGCGATGTGACTGGCCCCGAACCCAAAGAGTCAATTAGTAGGACGGGTGTGCCCGGGGTGGGGTCCTCGATTTCCCCTGGCAATGGGCATCTGCTCAATGCGTCCGCATGCCCCAGCTCCTTTCCAGGCCGATGCTGCAGCTTGTAGGAGTATGCGGCCAAGAAGATAGTCCATCTGGTCAGCCTAGGTGAGAGTGCTACTGGCGTTGGGCGGTCGCCAGCCAGTAACCCCAATAACGGTCTGTGATCAGTGACAATTTCGAAATCTCGCCCAAAAACGTATTCGTGAAATTTTTTCACCCCTGACACTATTGCGAGAGCCTCCCTATCTAGCTGGCTGTAATTCCTCTCAGCCGGGGACATCGTTCGTGAATAGAACGCTATAGGGGCTTCAGTGCCGTTTGGGAGTCTGTGGCTAAGTACAGCTCCTACCCCATAGGGAGATGCATCACATACCAATACTAACGGCAGTCTGCTATTATACTGGATTAACAGGCTTTCACCTGATAGCAAGTCTTTGACTGCCTCAAATGCCCTGCTCTCTGGCTTTCCCCAAGACCAAACAGAGTTTTTTCCTAGCAATTTGTGTAACGGTTCAGCAACGGTTGCCTTGTTCCTTAGAAATACTGCATAAAAGTTTACCAGACCCAGGAAAGCCTGAAGCTCTGTCTTGTTTTTGGGTGCTGGGGCTCTCTTTATCGCTTTCACTTTGCTCTCAGTGGGGTGAATTCCCTTCTTGTCTATCCTATAGCCCAAAAACTCAACAGACTCGACCCCAATCTGGCATTTTTTTGCTTTAACTTTCAGGCCAGCTGACCGAAAAACGGCCAAAACTTTCCTCAGCCGCTCTCCCAGTTCTTTCAAGTTTTCCCCCGATATCAACACGTCATCGAAATAGGGCACGACTCCTGGTAGCCCTTGTAGGAGTCGCTCCATCAAATTTTGGAATAGCCCAGGGGCTACACTCACCCCGAACTGTAACCGAGTGCATTTAAAGGCACCTCGGTGCGTTACAATGGTTTGGGCTTCAGCTGTGCTGGCGTCTACTGGTAGTTGTTGGTAGGCTTGTGCCAAATCTAATTTGGCGAAAACTTGTCCGTGCCCTAGTGAGTGCAACAAGTGTTGCACCACGGGAACTGGATAGGCGCTTTTTTGTAAGGCTTTGTTCAGGGTAGCTTTGTAGTCTGCACAAATTCTGATTGACCCGTCTGGCTTTATGGGGGTAACGATTGGCGTTTCCCACTTAGCATGGTCAACTGGCACTAGTATCCCCTGGCTGACTAATTTATCTATCTCCCTATCAATTTTTGGTTTGAGGGCAAAGGGAACCCTCCTTGCCTTTAACCGAATGGGGGCTACTTGGGGGTCTAAATTGAAAGAGATAGGGGTCCCCTTGTACTTGCCTAGGCGGTCCTCGAATACCTCTGCGAATTCCTCCATTAGGGCATTTTGCAGGTCGCATCCGTTCCGGTGGATGCCAGTCACCCCCATGCCCAATGCCCGGAACCAGTCCAGTCCCAGCAAGCTGGGCAAGGTTCCCTCGACTAACGTGATGGGCAGGGTCTTCTTGTACTGTCCGTACTCTACCCAGACGGTCGTTGTCCCTCGAACAGGGATGCGATTGCCTTGGTAATCTTGCACCCGGAGCCGTTGTTTTTGTAGCTTGCGCTTGGCGATGTGCGGCAAGGCTTTCACAAAAGTGTCCCAGGACATAATTGTGATTGCTGATCCTGTGTCTACTTCCAGTTGGCACGGCACACCTTCAATTTTCGGGTTCGTGAAGATCTTTTCTTCGACGTGGGTAGCTGCGTGGTCTATGGTGATAGTCATTCTGTTTGCTTTCGCGCCCTTTCTTTCTCGGCCAATCGCGGTTCGCCTTGCCGATCCTGCGCCCTGATTGGCTGGTTTGAAATTTCGGCGGGACTGTGGGGTTTGCATCTCTGACTCAGAGCCGCTCTGATTGGCCGATTTGAATTTTCGGCGGGAAGGTTGGGGTGCTCGGCAGACTTGAGCCAGGTGCCCCTTCCTCTCACACCGCCGGCAAATGGCGTCCCTGAACTTACATCTTTGGCGCTGATGTCGCCCCCCGCAACTTCCGCATTCCTCCGGGTCTTCCCTTGTCGATTTTCCGGTGTAGTGGACGTCTTCCTCCTCTTCGCTGGTTGACTCACGATAGGTTCCTTCGTGGTGGACTGAGCTCGGCTTTGCGCCCGCCATCGGCGAGAGTCGCTTTTGTAAGGTGTCTGCTGCATGGGTGGACATCTCATGGGCTCTGGCTTCGTCCAGAGCGTTTGCCAATGTCAGGTTGCTCTTGGCTAGCAACCGTCTCCTCAAACGGATGTCTCTGACCCCCCGTATAAGTTGTTCCAGCAGCTCTTCGTCCAGATCGCGGTACTCGCAATGCTTGGAGGCTTGTCTCAGGGCTGCCATGTAGTCGCTGATAGACTCGCCTTCTTGTTGCCTGCGCTCTCCAAACTCGTACCGTCGAACGTATTTGGACGGGGCTGGTGCGAAATGATTCTTCAGGAGGGACTGAAGGGTCTGCCACGATACAGATTGTAGCGGTGTTGGCTCCGCCAGGGCTTCTGCGACGGCGATGACCGCGGACCCACAGTGGCTTAGGAAGTAAGCCCGTTTGCGGTTGTCGGAGACTCCCTGTAGTTCGTTTGCCTCCAGGAAACTTTCGAAACGGGTCATATATATTCCCCACTTCTCCTGGGCAGGGTCAAACGGAGCGGGTGGCGTGTAGCCGGTCATCGCTGCATTCGCCATCTCCTTGCTGGGTTTGATTCTCGTAGTGAGTTCAGCTCTGTTCTGGTGCTCTGCCTCAAAATCCCACCTTCGTCGCCAATGTTATGTTTGGGTAATGACGAGGCAGGAGACCAGGTTAGTGACAACAGCTCTTTAATAATGGGTGACCCAGCAAAACTCTGGAGAAAAACCTCTCCTTATATACACTTCAGCCTGAGGCTGCATCCAATCAGAGACGAGATATTTCCCGCCTAAAACTCCCGCCAAAACTTACAGTAATACATTACACTTTGTATCTATTGTGTGCTCGTGTATTGTTGTAGTTGAAGCTGAAGTAGTCTTCGACAGGAAGGACATTGTAGCAGACGATTTTATGAGTTATGCTCAGGTCATGTCTAGTTCTAAATTTTCTAAACCCAGAATTTCAAGTCTGATGGCATCAGGTATTTTGTTGCGAGCGGAGACGTGGAGGACTCTTCTTGTAAAATATTTCTGGATGCGCTCAATTGTATTAATGTCCGATATGCAGTGCGGGTTCCAGACAGATGAGCTGTATTCGAGAATTGGTCTAGCAAATATTTTCTGTGCTCTAGTTAGTAGTGTAATATTACCGGAGAAGAAGCTACACAAGATTAGGTTTATAACCTTTAATGTCTTTTTGGCGATGTTGATACAGTGAGCTGTGGCATTTAGATCATTTGATATGAGTACTCCAAGGTCCTTGACAGAGTGAAGGTCATCTACAAGGTGGTGTTTAAATGGTGGTGTTTAGCCAATTTGGGAATTTTTGTGTGGAGATTTTTTCCTTGTTTCAGGGGACAACAAACAAACCAACAAAAAACTACTTCAAGTGGACCCACTCTCCAACTGTCTTCATTTCCGTATGTTTTTTTTAAAAGAAACATCTGTAGAAGTTCTGTATCTACTGTACCAATCTATATTGATGCCCACTGATTTATTAAACAACATTAAGTCATATTATTTGTGTATGAAACAAATTTATATGGCTGTCCAACTCACACTGATGATTCCGGGTGGCTTGCAAGATTAAACGGTGCCAATTATATACCGACACTTGTTTTGATGAAGGAGATTTGCTGTCAAGCAAAGCATTAAAATGCATGCATTTACTGAAATGAGTACACATGTATCCACATGATTAAAAGACTTTTGGAAGATTGGGAGGGAGGGAGGGAGGGAGGGAGGGAGGAAGGAGAGGGTCAGAGGAAAGGGAAGGGAAGGAGGGAAGAGGGAATGGAGGTAGAGAGGAGTGGAGGAAGGAAGAAGGGGAAAGGAGGAGAAAGGAAGATAAAAGAGGGGAAGTGGAGGAGAGGAGATAGGAAAAAAGGGAAGGGAAAGAGGGAGAGGGAAGGAGGGAAAGGATCAGAGGAAGGGAGGGAGAAAAAGGAGGGGAAAACAAGAGGAAGGGGAGGCAACAAAAGACGGGGGAGAAGAAGGATGGAGGAAAAGGAAAGGATCAGAGGAAGGAAGGAAAGGGAGGAAGGAGAGAGGGAGGAAGGAAGGACATGGTCAGAGGAAAGGGAAGGAAAGGAAAGGAAGGAAAAGGAGGGAGGGAGGGGGAATGGAGCGAGGGACGGAGGAAGGAAGGAAGGGAAACCAGGGGAAAGGAAGGGAAAAGAGGGGAAGTAGAAGGAAGGGAAAAGGGAGAGGGAGGGAGGAAGGAGAGAGGAGGAAGGAAGGACATGGTCAGAGGAAAGGAAGGAAGGAAAGGAAGGAAGGAGGAGGGAGGGGGAATGGAGCGAGGGACGGAGGAAGGAAGGAAGGGAAACCAGGGGAAAGGAAGGGAAAAGAGGGGAAGTAGAAGGAAGGGAAAAAGGGAGAGGGAGGGAGGGAAAGAGAAAAAGAGAGAAAGAAAAAGAAAGAGAGAGAGAAAGAAGAAAGGAAGGAAAGAAAGTCAGAAAGGAAGGAAGGAAAGTTTCATTTTTGGAAGAAAATTTTCTTTTTGCTTCTTAACTGCCACATATTTTAGCTGGGGAAGTTAGGAGGGGGTTGTTGTTGGAGCGGTAGAAAGTTAGTCATAACAACATTCCGTATTCAAGGACATCCTGTGTCTGATGGAAACTGCCTGAAGATTGTATCCATTTTTTTTTTTGTTTACATTTATACCCCGCCCTTCTCCGAAGACTCAGGGCGGCTTACAGTGTATAAGGCAATAGTCTCATTCTATTTGTATTTTTTTTTTTTACAAAGTCAACTTATTGCCCCCCCCAACAATCTGGGTCCTCATTTTACCTACCTTATAAAGGGTGGAAGACTGAGTCAACCTTGGGCCGGGCTCGAACCTGCAGTAATTGCAGGCTCTGTGTTCTAATAACAGGCTTCTCTATTGCCTGAGCTATCCCGGCCCCCAATTGAGGGTGAAGAGTTGATTGGACAATGTAATAAACTTGTGGATGTGGGGCAGGGCTGTCAACTGTCAACTGGGTGTGGAAAACCCGGAAGCTTTCAGTTTCGGGTTTTCCCAGCTGTGCCAACATGACATCTCTAATAAATTGGAACTTTGAGGAACCTCAAGTCTCAGAGCCTTATTTCATTGGGGGTGTTCCTTGGAACCCTGACAGAAGGAAGGAAGGAAAGGAAAGGAAAGGAAAGGAAAGGAAAGGAAAGGGAAGGAAGGAAGGAAGGAAGGAAGGAAGGAAGGAAGGAAGGAAGGAAGGAAGGAAGGAAGGAAGGAAGGAAGGAAGGGACGATAATGATGAGAGACCTGCATAGAAAACCAGGGTTCCAGTATCTCCTAAAATTTACGTGAGGGTCACCTGTAGTGCCAGACTCCTCCAGCAACAAGAAAAAAAGAGAGAGAGGCTCAACTTTAAAAGTACCAAAAGTTGTTCCGCCAGAGTTTATTTATAGCTCCGTACAAAGTACAAAGACGCACTCACTATTTTTGAGCTGGCAACCTGACTTTTATTCCTCTCCACCCCCTTTTTCTTAATGTGTGTCAGTTTTGAACGGTCCAGACACAGTCAAAGTAAAATAAAGTGAATCCACTTTTTCTACCAGGCACAAATTTAAATAGCAGTGACTTTCGGAATGAAGTATACATTAAAAAAAAAAAAAAAGGCCAGGAGAAAAAAAAAACGTGGAGGAAGGCATCTATAACTCATTTAATTTGCCGAATAAATCTCTCTGACGAAAATGCCTGTCTGGAGGGAACGGAAATGATATTAAGCAGGCAAAGGAAAATCTATGCCCTCCACTATTTCACAGATATAAATATGCATAAAAGAAACGTAGACTTTGTGTGGGTTGCTACATGCCAGAGAGTCATTCCAAATACCCATCCGTCTAAAATGAAAGTTATCCAGCGCACCAAATTTGTTCTCGGATTTTAACAGATTAACAGAGTTGGAAGGGACCCAGCAGGTCATCTAGTCCAACCCCCCGCTCAAGCAGGGGACCCTGCACCATTTCTGACAAATGGCAGTCCGGTCTTTTCTTGAAAGCCTCCAGTGATGAAGCTCCCACAACTTCCGAAGGCAACTTCTGTTCCATGGGTTGATTGTTCTCACTGTCAGAAAGTTCCTCCTCATTTCTAGGTTGAATCTCTCCTTGGTCAGTTTCCATCCATCATTCCTTGTCTTGCCCTCAGGGGCTTTGTAAAACAGCTTGGCCCACTCCTCTTTGTGGCAGCCCCTCAAATATTGGAAGACTGATCTCATGTCTCCCCTGGTCCTTCTCTTCACTAGACTAGCCAGGCCCAGTTCATGTAACCGTCCTTCATATGTTTTATTCTCCAGTCCCCTCATCATCCTGGTTGCTCTCCTCTGCACTTTTTCTAGAGTCTCAACATCTTTTTTATAGGATTTTTGGCCCATGAATGAATTAGAATTGGAATGAATGAGCTGGAAGGGACCTCAGAGGGCTTCTAGTCCAGCCCCTGCTCAAACAGGAGAACCAATACCATTTCAGACAAATGACTGTCTAGACTCTTCTTAAAAACATCCAGTGATGGAGCGCCCACGATTTTTGGAGGCAAGCCAGGGGTGAAATGTAAAATTTGTTACTACCGGTTCTGTGGACGTGGCTTGGTGGGAGGGTAATGTGACTGGATGGGCATGGCCAACTTTTTATATATATACTTTTAAAAGCATTTTTTCTACAACCTCTTCAGCCGAAGACGTTGCAAAAAAAATGCTTTTAAAAGCCTGTGATGATCAGGCGACTTCAGCTAGGATCGCCAGAGGAAAAAGAGCTTTTAAAGGGTTATGACGATACCAGCTGAGTTGCCTGATCACCAGAACCTTTTAAAAGCATTTTTTTCTACAACCACAAGAGGTTGTAAAAAAAATGCTTTTAAAAGGTTCTGGCAATCTGGCAACTCAGCTGGGATCGCCAGAGGAGCCTTTTAAAAGCTTTTTTTTTACAACCTTTTTGGCCGAAGAGGTTGCAGAAAAAATGCTTTTAAAGGGCTCTGATGATCCCAGCTCAGCCGCACGATCATGAGAGGCTTTTTTTTTTACTTTTAAAAGCATTTTTTTGGCTCAAGAAAAAATGCTTTTAAAAGTAAAAAAAAAAACAATCCTCTGATGATTGCATGGCTCAGCTGAGGTGGGGGGTGGGGCAGGGATTTTAGCTAACGGTTCCCCAAACCACCCGCTGCCATCGCTACCAGATCGGGCGATCCGATCCGAACCGGGAGCATTTCACCCCTGAGGCAAGCTGTTCCACTGGTTAATTGTCCTCACTGTTAGGAAGTTTCTCCTTAATTCCAGGTTGCTTCTCTCCTTGGTTATTTTCCAATCCATTGTTTCTTGTCCTGCCTTCTGGTGCTTTGGAGAATAATTTGACTCTCTCTTCTTGGTGGCAGGCCCTCAAACATTGGAACTTTATTATCATGTTACTCCTGGTTCTTCTTTTCTTTAGACTAGCCCAACCCAAATCCTGCAGCTGTTCTTCATATGTTTTGTTCTCTGGGCCTTTGATCATCATACTTGTTCTTCTCTGAACTTTTTCCAAAGTCTCAACATCTTCTTTGTAATGTGTTGACCAAAACGGGATGCAGTGTTCCAGGTGCGGCCTTACTAAGCTTTATAAAGTGGTATTAATACTTCATGTGATTTTGATTCTATGCTTCTGTTTATAGAACCGAGGATTGTGTTAGCTTTTATGACTGTTGCTGCTCAGGCTGGTAAGGCCTATTATTAAGAACACAAAGCCTGCAATTACTGCAGGTTCGAGCCCGGCCCAAGGTTGACTCAGCCTTCCATCCTTTATAAGGTAGGTAAAATGAGGACCCAGATTGTTGGGGGGGCAATAAGTTGACTTTGTAAAAATATACAAATAGAATGAGACTATTGCCTTATACACTGTAAGCCGCCCTGAGTCTTCGGAGAAGGGCGGGGTATAAATGTAAAAAAACAAACAAACAAAACAAACAACAAACAACACACTGCTGGCTCATACTCAAGCAATCATCCACTAGGACTCCAAGGTCCCAGCAGGGGTGAAATCCAGCAGGTTCTCCATGGGAAGACGTTGTAAGGCCATAACTCATGCTAAACGTTACCCAACTAAAATTCTGACTGGCCCCATCTATTCTCTGCCTCCCAAAGTCCCAGCTGATCAGGAAGAAATGGAGATTTTGCAGTATCCTTCCCCTGGAGTGGGGAGGGAATGGAGATTTTACAGTATCCTTCCCCTGGAGTGGAGGGGGAATGGGGATTTTGCAGTATCCTTCCCATGCCACGCCCACCAAGACATGCAACGCCCACCAAGACATGCAACGCCCACCAAGCCACACCACCCACAGAACCGGTAGTAAAAAAATTTGAAACCCACCATTGGAACAGTCACTAAACAAATGTTGTAAATTGAGGAATGCCTGTGTATGATTTGCAATCCAGGAGTCATACCACGAATAAAAAAAAATTGATACAAATCAGCAAATATTATCCAGATTACATTGCAATCAATAGACTTTGAATGTTAAATGGAGTATTGTCTAAACAGTTGTAAAATCACTGTTGTAAAAACCTACTCAAGAGAGGCTTATTAAACAAAGGGTTTACTGAAGTAGCAAACCAGCTAAATTGAACTAATCATATAGTAAACTAGCTAAAAAAAAAAAACTAAGCTAAAACTTCATCATGAATTTTGAAGAATAGAAAAAACAACAGAGGACTGTACAGTTGTGTAAATACGTTATCACTTAAAATGTGCAAATATATGATTAAAAATTGTCTTAAGGAATTAAAACATTCTTACGAATCCCTTTAAAGGCAGGCACTGATTAGGGCAAAAAGAATATATCTATCAATAGAGTTTCATTTGCAAACATTAAGATCCCTTTGAAAACTGGGACTATGCAGAAGTATGTTCAGAAAGCTAATTGAAAATAGTTCAATTAAATATGCCCAGTTACAAATATTTCAAGCTGTTTGAGAAAATGATGGCTGCAATTGTTCTTGAAGGACACCAATTACTTGGCTGCTTTCTAATTCTATCATTCCTATCTCTCTCTCTCCTCCCCATCTCCTTCCCTCCCTCCCTCTCTCTTTCACACACACACATACACACAAAATTTTAGACAGTTTCAGGCATTCTAAAGTGCCTGAGCATTCCCCTCCATAGGATAGTATTGGTTATTTGGATTGTAGCTCTTTCATTTGAAATAACAATAGCACTTAGATTTATATACCACTTCACAGTGCTTTAGAATAGAATAGAATAGAATAGAATAGAATAGAATAGAATAGAATAGAATAGAATAGAATAGAATAGAATAGAATTTTTATTGGCCAAGTGTGATTGGACACACAAGGAATTTGTCTTGGTGCATATGCTCTCAGTGTACATAAAAGAAAAGATACCTTCATCAAGGTACAACATTTACAACACAATTAATGGTCAATATATCAATATAAATCATAAGGATTGCCAGCAACAAGTTATAGTCATACAGTCATAAGTGGAAAGAGATTGGTGATGGGAACTATGAAACGATTAATAGTAGTGCAGATTCAGTAAGCTCTCTAAGCAGTTTACAGAGCCTGCATATTGCCCCCAAACAGTCTGGATCCTCATTTAGTAGTCCTCTCGCCTGGACTACTGCAATGCTCTCTACATGGGGCTCCCCTTGAAGAGCACCCGGAGGCTCCAGTTGGTCCAAAATGCAGCTGCGCGGGTGATAGAGGGAGCCACTCGTGGCTCCCATATATCCTGCGCAGGCTGCACTGGCTGCCTGTGGTCTTCCGGGTGGACTTCAAGGTGTTGGTTACCACCTTTAAAGCGTTCCATGGCTTAGGACCGGGTTATTTACAGGACCGCCTACTGCCACCGTTTGCCTCCCACCGACCCGTGCACTCTCACAGAGAGGGACTCCTTAGGGTGCCATCAGCCAAGCAATGTCGGTTGGGGGCCCCCAGGGGAAGGGCCTTCTCTGTGGGGGCTCCTACCCTCTGGAACGAACTTCCCCCTGGACTCCAACAACTCCTGGACCTTCAGATCTTCCACCGCGAGCTGAAGACGTACCTATTTTTCCACGCAGGGCTGGCATAGAATTTTTAGACGTTATTATTGGGTTTTTAATTTTTAATTGGGTTTTATGGTTTTTAAATGTATTTTAAATTGGAGCCAAATTTGAATCAGTTTTTTAGTTATTGTTTTATCTGTATTGTGTTATTGATTGTAGTTTTTACTTGGCTGTAAACTGCCCTGAGTTCTTTGGGAGAAGGGCGGTATACAAATTAAATTATTATTATTATTATTATTATTATTATTATTATTATTATTATTATTATTATTATTATTATTATTATTATTATTATTTAACCCACTTCGGAAGGATGGAAGGCTGAGTCAACCTTGAGCCGGTCAGAATCGAACTACCGGCAGAAGCAGAATTAGCCTGCAATACTGCATTCTAACCACTGCGCCACCACAGCTCTTGATTTAAGCCTCCGGATTATTTTTTTTTAGCTTCTCTCACCAAAACTTCATTGTTTTGCTAAATCATCAGATTGTAATTTACTGGGTTGGTTATACCTCCTTTCAAAGTTTAGCGACTCCTTATACTAAGTCCGTAAATACTCACACATACTCTGTCATCCCTCTCACCCCTCCACCCTAATCCCATCCCCCCAAAAAACCCCATGCAGTTGTTTCCTTGTTTGTATGTTTATTTAAATAATTTATATGCCTGCCCACCTCCTTATTGTGACTCTGGGCAGTTGACAATGAATATAAAATCAAGAAACATCAAAACAACTCAAAGTAATTAAAACAGAAAGTCAGCAACAATCAATATATGATGTGCCAGAGGTTGTAATTGGCAATAAATGCGCTAGCAATAGACCAATTAACAGATGGGGTTTGCTAGTTCCTTACTTCACAAGCTTGATGAAACAATTAGGGTTTGAGCATCTTGTAAAAAGCTAACAGGGTTGTGTGAAAGGGATACTTTTCCATAGTAAGGGTGTCACAAAGAGTAGATGTCTGGATAATAAGGTAAAAGTTCCCCTCGCACATATGTGCTAATCGTTCCTGACTCTAGGGGGCAGAGCTCTTCTCCATTTCAAAGCTGAAGAGCCAGCGCTGTTCAAAGATGTCTCCATGGTCATGTAGTCATGTGGCTGGCATGACTCAATGCCTAAGGCACATGGAATGCTGTTACCTTCCCACCAAAGTTGGTCCCTGTTTTTCTACTTGCATTTTTTTACCTGCTTTCGAACTGCTAGGTTGGCAGAAGCTGGGACAAGTAACGGGAGCTCACCCCGTTACGTGGCACTAGGGTTTCGAACCGTCGAACTGCCAACCTTTCAATTGACAAGTTCAGTGTCTTAGCCATTGAGCCACCGTGTCCCTCTATCCCATTTCTGGATACTATCCCATGTCTGGATAGTAGACATGGCAATACCAGGAAACAGTAGAAAAAAAGAAAAAGAACTAGAGAAGATAAGAAAATACAAAGACCTACAAACAGAAGTAGGATGACTATAGCTGGATGACATTGGGCCAATCATCAGGAGCTTGTGAGTTCTAGTCCCTAGGTGACTTTGGGCCAATCACCGGGAGACTGTGACTTCTAATCCCTGGGTGACTTTGGGTCAATCACCAGGAGACTGTGAGTTTTAGTCCCTAAGTGACTTTGGGTCAATCACCAAGAGACTGTGAGTTCTAGTACCTAAGTGACTTTGGGCCAATCTCCAAAAGACTGTGAGTTCTAGTTCCTAGGTGACATTGGGCCAATCACCGGGAGCCTGCAAATTCTAGACCCTGGGTGACCTTGGGTCAATCACCAGGAGACTGTGAGTTCTAGTCCCTAAGTGACTTTGGGCCAATCACCAGGAGACTGTGAGTTCTAGTCCCTAAGTGACATTGGGCCAATCTCCAGGAGACTGTGAGTTCTAGTCCCTAAGTGACTTTGGGCCAATCACCAGGAGACTGTGAGTTCTAGTCCCTAAGTGACTTTGGGCCAATCACCAGGAGACTGTGAGTTCTAGTCCCTAAGTGACTTTGGGGTGAGCTGAAAACGCACCTATTTATTCAAGCGGGACTGGCTTAAAATGTTATTGGGGTTATTTATATTTTAATGTTTTAAATGGTTTTAAATTTGGCCACCTTATAATATGTTTGTTTTAATTTAGTATTTTAATATTTATACTGTGATTTTTTACTTGGCTGTACACCGCCCTGAGTCCTTCGGGAGAAGGGCAGTATAAAAATTGAATAAAATAAATAAAAATAAATAAATAAGTGACTTTGGGCCAATCTCCAGGAGACTGTGAGTTCTAGTCCCTAAGTGACTTTGGGTCAATCATCAGGAGACTGTGAGTTCTAGTCCCTAAGTGACTTTGGGTCAATCATCAGGAGACTGTGAGTTCTAGTCCCTAAGTGACTTTGGGTCAATCATCAGGAGACTGTGAGTTCTAGTCTCTAAGTGACTTTGGGTCAATCACCAAGAGACTGTGAGTTCTAGTTCCTAGGTGACATTGGGCCAATCACCAGGAGACTATGAGTTCTAGCCCCTTGGTGGCTTTAGGTTGATCACCAGGAAATTGTGAGTTCTAGTTCTGCCTGAGGCATGAAAGCCAGCTGGGTGATTTTGGCTCATTCACCAGGAGACAGTGAGTTCTAGTCCCACCTGAGGCATGAAAGTTGGCTTGATGATTTTGGGCCCATCACTATCTAATAAACAAATAAGAAGGCAACCTGGAGGTGCTGGCTTGAAAACCACTGTTGATGTTCACATTGGATTCCAATCTTCTGGCTGTCAGCGATCCAAATTTCATCTGATCAGGGTCTGCATAAATTAGTTAGGCCTGTTGTAAACCATGGATCCTGACCTGGGACTTGTCAGGTGATGTGGCTGGCGGTATGTTTTGTGATTAATTGTTTAGTTACAGCAATGAACCAGTTGTGGGTGTCCCATCATGGGAGGCTTTTAAGAAGAAATTGGACAACCAACTTTTTCTGAACGTCTACAGATATTCCCAGTCATCCAGGTCATGGTTATTCCAAAGCTGTTTTTTTTTTCTTCAAAAGACAACTGGACTTTCTTGTTTTTTTTTTCTTTGAAGACATTTCGTTTCTCATCCATGAAGCTTCTTCAGCTCTGACTGGATGGTGGGGAATGGAAGGATTCATACTCCTTGCAGGCAGTTGGTTATTTGCATTCTTTTAGAGAGCCGTTTAGCCCACTTGGAGGTTTGTTAAATCTTTCCATTCCCCACCATCCATTCACAGCTGAAGAAGCTTCTTAGATGAGAACTGAAATGTCTTCAAGGAAAAAACAAGGAAGTCCAGTTATCTTTTTGCAAAAGCACCTTTTGGACATTTCTTTTGAGAAGGGTGTTGGACTTGAAGACCTCCATGGTCCCTTCCAAGTCTGCTATTCTGTTGTTATTCATGGTCTTTGAACAAAGATCTGGAGATGGTTTTCCCCTCCTCCCTCCCTCCCTCCTCCTCCTCCTCCATCTCCTCCTCCTCCTCCTCCTCTTTCTGTTTTTCTTGTTCTTGCTCCTCCTCCTCTTCCTCTTCTTCTTCTTCTTCTTCTTCTTCTTCTTCTTCTTCTTCTTCTTCTTCTTCTTCTTCTTCTTCTTCTTCTTCTTCTTCTTCTTCTTCTTCCTCCTCCTCCTCCTCCTCCTCCTCGTCTTCTTCTTCTCCTCCTCCTCCTCTTCCTGTTCTTCTTGTTCTTGTTCTTGCTCCTCCTCCTCCTCTTCTCCTCCTCCTCCTCCTCCTCCTCCTCCTCCTCTTCCTCTTCCTGTTCTTCTTTTCTTGTTCTTCTTCTTGCTCCTCCTCCTCCTCCTCCTCCTCCTGTTGTTGTTGTTGTTCTTGTTGTTGTTGTTGTTGTTCTTGTTGTTGTTGTTGTTGTTGTTGTTGTTCTTCTTCTTCTTCTTCTTCTTCTTCTTCTTCTTCTTCTTCTTCTTCTTCTTCTTCTTCTTCTTCTTCTTCTTCTTCTTCTTCTTCTTCTTCTTCTTCCTTAGCCATTATCGGACATTGGTAATCCTGTTTTTATCAACAGCCACACAAAAAAATGCTGCTAAGTTTTGTCCAAACCAGTCTCTTAAATTTCGAAGCCATGATGTTCTTCTTCTGCCTGGACCTCCTTTGACTTCAATCTTTCCCTGGAGGATTAAGTGAAGTAAGGCATATTTTTCCGGGTGTCGCATCACATGTCCAAAATATTCTAACTTTTGCTTTTTTATGGTTTTGAAGATTTTCCTTGGCTTTCCCAGGCAGCTGGTCACCTGCACCTTCCTCTAACTGCAACACACGATTATTCTGTGTCCATTGCAACACGTTACCGGAACCAGGGAAAAGTAAAGGTAACAAATCATTGAAGGTGGCTTCTGGGTTATGTTGAGCTACTGTTTGTCCTCCCTTCACTCCCCTCCGCTCCTTGGTGTGTCACTACTTCCTGTTCAACGTATCGACCTGCCTCTTTGACATTTCACAGCGCTATTGAGTTTTTGCTGAATTTTATGCTTCAAGAAGGAGCTAAAGTAACGGGTTTTTCCCCTGGGCTCCCCTGATCCATGGCCTCAAATTTACTACGGACTTCCAAAAATACTTCGGAATCCCATGTTAAATTTATGGCGGGCTCTTAATGCAAGCTGGCTATATCCCTTTTGAAAAAGAAGAAGGAAAAAAAAAAGGCATTGAGGGAATATAAAATAAAGCAAAAGATCGCTTCCCATCAGCATTGATCATTTCAATTAAACTGCTATTATTATTATTATTTTTTTTTAAAAACTCTTTTATTGTTTTATTGTGATACACAATCTGACAAACGCACAACATATAACATATAAATATCTCCTATTTTTAAACGACGTTTCTTAGTGGCCTTCTTTTGCTTTTATACCTTTCCCCCCATATCTCATTTATTATTTTATTTTCTTTCTTATCCCATTTTCTTGATTTACATTAAATTATCTAATACTAATAGCTTTACTTTTCTAGATTCTTATATATGTATTATTTACATATTGTACATTTCTAATTTCTCCCCTTTATTTTTTACCCCCTTTATTTCTAATCTCAAGCCATTCATTCCATTTGTTCCAGATTATAGCTCAGCTCCGGCGCTCATGCGCACGCCAGCCAGCTGATCTTCGGGCCTTCTGGGCCCACCAGAAGTAGGGAAACAGGCTGTTTCCTGCCTCGGAGGGCCTGTGGTAGGTGGGGAAGGCCCAAGCCCTCTGGAGGCCCAAAACAGCCCATTTCCTAACTTCCGGTTGGATAGGAAGTGATGTTTTTTGCTGTTCCCAGCCTCCAGAGACTCCTAGAGAGGCTCTGGAGGATGGGGACAGCAAAAAACGTCACTTCCTGTCCAACCGGAAGTTGGGAAATGGGCTGTTGAGGGCCTCCGAGAGGGTGGGGAAGGCTGTTTTCACCCTCCCCAAATGCATAGAGAGAATCTGGAGCCAGGTGAGAAAGAAAAACGGGCCTACCAGGCCATCATGTGCCAGGAGCGGAGGGGGAAGGGGAGTTGTGCGTGCATGCGCAGGGCAGGGCACATAGAATTATGAGTGTGGGCATGCACACACGCGAACCTTCCCCCCCACCTCCGATTTTGACACGCAATGGCAAAAAGGTTAGCCATCACTGGCCTATAAATTCCCTTCCAACTCTGTTAATCTTCCCCCTGGTTTACGTCAAGTGCCTGATCTTCGGACTTTTTGCCGTGAGCTGAAAACGCACCTATTTATTCAAGCGGGACTGGCTTAGAAGTTTTATTAAATTTTAATTGGGGCTATTTATATTTTAGGGCTTTAAATTGTTTTAAATTTTGGCCATCTTGTAATATGTTTTGTTTTAGTCTTGTTTTGTGGATATCGTGTATCGTGTATCGTGTATATCGTGGATTTTTTATTTGGCTGTACACTGCCCTGAGTCCTTCGGGAGAAGGGAGGGATAAAAATCGAATAAAATAAATAAATAAATAAATAAATAATCTATCTAGCCATAATAACATTCTTTTCTCAGAGAGTCAAGGACATCTTGCCCTACACCAGGAGTGGTGTGACTGGGAGGCATTTCCAATTGGGACGGTGCATTGATTGGACGATGTGATGGACATGTCGGCGCAGGGGAAGGGATTTGGACTTTCTTTTGGGTGGGGAAAACCTGGAAGCTTTCAGATCCGGGTTTCCCCAGATGTGCCAATATGACATCTCTAATAAAATGGAACTTTTGAGGAACTTCTAGCCTCGGAGTCTTCTCTTACTGGGGGTGTTACCTGGAACCCTGACACATAAATTTGGGGCTCCATTGCAGTCGTAAGTTGAGGGCTACCCGTATATATATATATATATATATATATATATATATATATATATATATATATTCCCCCTTTGCATTTCTGTATGTTATATTTTGATAAACTAATAAAATGTTTGAGGCGTGAAACTCTCTGTCTGTCTTCCATTGGAGTTCAGTCTTAGTGTCATCGAAAGTAATTAAAATTCCAGAGGAATGTTGATTGCATATCACAGTCCTTGAGCAAGCATTGTTTTCTTCTTAAGCAGTAAATATATATGTTAAATTGTATTAATCCCCTGGAGATAGGCAGGAGTAACATCTTCCATACAAAAGCCTCCTCCGTCAAAACGTGATACAATTTGGTTTCCCCTGCCAAGTTTAAAAATATGAGTCACCAAAGGGGAAAAAAAAACACACCAAGCAAACATTTTTACGTCCCAATTTATGTCTACATTTCAGATGCTGATTACCGAAAAGAAGGGGAAAAAAACCCCAAACATTTATCCTTTTGTAAGCTAAGGATCCATTTCATTGTCACTGTTTTTCTTTCTCTACTCATTCTCTCTCTCTCTCTTTCTTTTTTGGCTCCGAGATATGGCAAGTCGAGGTTCCACTTCAAAAGAGACAATTAGATTTACCAATATTTAATTTTAAAGTTCAGTGTTTTATAAGGGCAATAACTCCAGCGAAGGAAAGGGGAGGCCTGCACGGCTAATAATTCAACTCCAACTTAACGTTCAAGAAATTTTTCCTTTGCCCAGACAGCTGCCTCTGTGAGTTCATTTATTTGTTTATTTTTGCTTTGTCACTTTCTGCTGCCAGCCTATTGCTGTTTTTTTTTTCAATTACTCAATTACTCTTAGGTTTTCATCCATCCTATTACAAATGCCTTTATATTTTGCTATCCTCTTCCTCCTCCTCCTCCTCCTCCTCCTCCTCCTCCTCCTCCTCCTCCTCCTCCTCCTCCTCCTCCTCCTCCTCCTCCTGGAAGAAACAGGCTTAATAGCAGTAACTGTGAGAGGGATCTTGGAATCTTAGTGGACAACCAATTAAATATAGGTCAAAAGCAGCCAAAAAAGCCAATGTAATCCTAACCTGCATTAACAGAGGGATACAATCAAGATCAAGGGAGGTACTAATACCACTCCATAAAGCCTTAGTAAGGCCACGCCTAGAGTATTGCATCCAGTTTTGGTCACCACATTATAAAAAAAAAAGATGCTGAGAGTCTAGAAAGAGTGCAGAGAAGAGCAACAAAGATGATGAGGGGACTGGAGGCTAAAACATACGATGAATGGTTGCAGGAACTAGGTACAGTATTTCTAGTTTAATGAAAAGAAAGATTAGGGGAGACATGAAAGCAGTGTTCCAATATCTCAGGGGTTGCCACAAAGAAGAGGGGATCAACCAGGGGTGAGATCCAGCAGGTTCTGACAGGTTCGGGAGAACCGGTAGTGGAAATTTTGAGTAGTTCAGAGAACCGGCAAATACCACCTCTTGCTGGCCCAAGAGTGGGGTTGGAATGGAGATTTTGCAGTATCCTTCCCCTGGAGTGGGGTGGAAATGGAGATTTTGCAGTATCCTTCCCCTGTCTTGCCCACCAAGCCATGCCCACTAAGCCATACCACGCCCACTAAGCCAAGCCCACAGAACCGGTAGTAAAAAAATTTGGATTTCACCACTGGGATCAACCTATTTTCCAAGGCACCTGAAGGCCAAACATGGAGCAATGGATGGAAACTGAAGAAGGAGAGATTCAACCTGGAAATAAGGAGAAATTTCCTGAAAGAACAATCAACCCATGGAACAGAAGTTGCCTTCAGAAGTTGCAGGAGCTTCCTCACTGGAGGCTTTCAAGAAGAGACTGGACTGCCATTTGTCAGAAATGGTGTAGGGTCTCTTGCTTTGGCAGGGAACTGGACAAGATGTCCTACAAGATCTCTTCCAATTCTTCAGAAGTTGTAGGTGCTCCATTTTTGGAGGTTTTCAAAAAGTAACTGGACAGTCACTTGTCTGAAATGGAATAGGGTCTCCTGCTCAAGCAGCGGGTTGGACAAAAAGACCTCCAATGTCCCTTCCAACTATTCTGTATTTTGTATTCTATCCCTCTAGCTACGCAATAGTTGCTTTAGTCTGGCAAGATTCTGTCTGCCTGTGAAGAACAATCAACGTAAGCCCTCGAAAGTAGCTGCATGCCTCCTTGATTCTTGGGGGCCTGACGTTTGGTGCGTTTACCAAGTGACTGGCTCGCGAACGTATCAAGATGGTTCCATGAAATGCATTTTCATTACATCCAGGCGAAGGGATCTATTTCATTTGGATGGATTGACTGAAAACAATTTGGAATCCGTTTCCATCTCACCTTCCGTCCCCATCTGTGAAAATAGCTGCATTTCTGGATGAAGAGAGAAAAGAAAGTAGAGTTCCCATCCTCATTGTACATGCGCACACATGTGCGTGCATACACACACATACACACACACACACACACACATTTTTCTTCTTCTTGGCACCAACCCTCATGCAATTAAGAATTTCCACGAACCGGGCTGAACCAGCTTGCAAAAGGTGAATAATCTTCCTTCCTTCCTTCCTTCCTTCCTTCCTTCCTTCCTTCCTTCCTTCCTTCCTTCCTTCCTTCCTTCCTTTTTTGGGTGGTGGTGTATGCACACACACAACACACACACACACACACACACACACACACTTTTTTCTTCTTCTTGGCACCAACCCTCATGCAATTAAGAATTTCCACGAACTGGGCTGAACCGGCTTGCAAGAGGTGAATAATTTTTCTTTCTTTCTTTCTTTCTTTCTTTCTTTCTTTCTTTCTTTCTTTCTTTCTTTCTTTCTTTCTTTCTTTCTTTCTCTCTCTCTCTCTCTCTCTCTCTCTCTTTCTTTCTTTCTTTTTGGGGTGGAGGGTGGGGATGTACCTGGCTTTGTAAGAGCAACGGAGAGAATCTCATTCAGTACCTTGCAATACATACAATAAAAATGTCACCGCTCTCTTTGCTTTAATTACGGAGCTCACATTGTGACGATGTTCCGCGCCAGTTTGTCAGAAGAATGAGAGCGTCACCTTTATTGCTACACTCCGCAACGTTTCTTCCCGTCCCTGCATTTGCGTGCGTGTGCCCTCATTTTTATTCAACGGTATTCATTCCATAGCCTCTCTATACAGGTTCAGAAGAAGTAGGATGGGGTTTTTTTCTCTCTCTTCTTCTTCTTTTTCTTTTTCCCTCTCTTTTCCCTCTACTAGTTAGAAATGCTGAATAGCTGCGTGTCCCCCACCGCCCCCCTCTCACTTTTCCTTTCCACCCTGAAAAGAACAGATAAAGGGTGAAATGTTCTAGGTGCAATTCTTGCCTTAAGGTCATCTATTGTCCCTGGGCTTCCTAATGAGGCATTCTTCTCCAGCCCGTAGAGGACATGAATAGAGTTCGTCGGAGCCATCCATGTGGAAGAATGGATTAGAGAATGCGATGGGACAGGAATAAGAGCCCTGCCGCTTCCAGAAGGCCGTGTGGGATAGGAGGATGCTGCGTCTTATCGGTGGAGGAGTCTCATGGAGAAGCAGAGCAATGTCTACTAGGCCACAACAGTGTGCCCCTTCGCACACCGACTCTGTTTTCTTTTGACAAAGCCTCAAGGGGTACTTTGACGGCAACCTGAAGCTGTCTCCGCTTCTGCCTAGACAACAGTGATGAGAAGAGAAAGGCCCCTTTCTTGACTTACTGTAGAACCGATAGCAACAAAAATATTATACACCAGTGATGGCTAACTTGCTTTCATCGTGTGCCAAAAGTGATGGGATTCAGCCAGTTCGCACCACTTCGGGAGAACCGGTTGTTAACTTTCTGAGCAGTTTGGCAAACTGGTTGTGGGAAGAAATCATGAGGGCAGAGAACCGGTTGTTAAATGACTTGAATCCCACCACTGGACAGCACCCTTGCGTGCTGGCACCCATAATGCAATGCGCCCCCACCCATGCATGCACATGCAACCCTCCATGCTCCCCCCACCCCCCGCACGCACATGCAACCTCCGCCCCCCGTTTTGGGCCTAGTAGGCCTCCCTGAAGCCTCCTGGGCCCAAAAATGGGCCGGGGGGGCCGCCACACCCCTCCCCCACTCCCCCACCCCTGTGCATGCCTCCATGACCCCACCCCCACACATGTGCACATGACCCCCCCCCACATGCACACGTGTCTCCCGCATGCGCCCTGCTCCCCCCCACGCATCCAGAAAATGAGCTGTCTGGTGGGAGGCGCACGCACATGCGCAATGGAGCTGAGCTGGGCGAAGGCTCTCATGCCCACAGAAAGGGCTCCGTGTGCCAGCTGTGGCATGCATGCTATAGGTTCGCCGTCACGGACCTACACTATAGCCTTACTCATACACATATCAAAGGAAAAAGAAGGGGAGGGAAAGGGAAAGGAAGGAGAGAAAAGGGGAGGGAAGGGAAGGATATAAATGGATGAAGATGGGAAGGGATAGGAAAAGGAAAGGGAAGGAGAGGAAAGGGAAGGGGAGGGGAGGAAAGAAGTGGGGAGGGGAGGAAGGAAGGAAGGAAATAAATGAATGAAGAAGGGAAGGGAAGGGAAGGGAAGGAGATTATAGGAGATTATGGGAAAGGGAAAGGAAGGAGAGGAAAGAAGAGGGGAGGGGAGGGGAGGAGAGGGGAGGGGAGGAGAGGGATGGGGAGGAGAGGAGAGGGGAGGGATGGGGAGGGAAGGGAATAAATGAATGAAGAAGGGAAGGGAAGGAGATTATGGCAGGAGAGGGAAAGGGAGAAGAGGTCAAGAAAATAGTCGAGGCCTCGGTTAATTTAACAAGGGTGAACAAAAAAGCTGCAGTCTAATTCAAAACATGATTTAAATTCAGGCTTTCCAGTCAATTGAAGTTCCAGTCCTTGGTGCTCTCTGATCTTCTTGAAGACGTTTCATTACCAAATTGGGTAACATCATCAGCACTGAACACGAAGGAAGCCAGAGTTCATCCCCCAGCTACAAATATTCTCTTCTATCAATCCTTTTTTTTTTTTTTTTAAATCAGTTTTATCTAAGTGAGCCATTCTGCGGATGCTTCAAAACGAGGAACAGACACACTCTGATCAGACACAGCACTCCAGAGGGTGGGAAAAAAAGTTGTGTAATTGTGTAAAAGTGGTGTCAAAAAAGAACAAAATAACAGAGTTGGAAGGGACTGTGGAGGTCTTCTAGTCCAAACCCGCTTGCTCAGGCAGGAAGCCCTAGACCAGGGGTGTCAAACTCGATTTCACTGAGGGCCGCATGAGGGTTCTGTTTGATCTGGGGGGGGGCAGCTCAACATCACTCATGTCGGGGGGGGGCACCTGTAGTGGCCAAGGCAGGACTGCTCTCAGACCGTCCCTCACTCTCATTATAATATCCTTCCTTCCTTCCTTCCTTCCTTCCTTCCTTCCTTCCCTCTTCCCTCCCTCCCTCCATCCCTCCCTCCTCCCTCCCTTCCCTCCTTCCCTCTTTCCTTCCTTCCTTCCTCCCACCTTCCTTCCTTTTCCTCGTTTTTCCTTCCCTCTTCATTCTCCTTTCTCCTTGCTTCCCCTCTCTTTCCTTCTTTTTCCTTCCTTGCTCTCTTCCCATCTTCCCTTCTTTTTCTTTCCCTTTCTCCTTGCCTGTCCCTTCTTGCATGCTCAAATGGGCCTCTGTGGCTCAGGCTGCTAATGCAGTCTGTTATTAACAGCAGCAGCCTGCAATTACTGCAGGTTCTAGTCCCACCAGGCCCAAGGTTGCCTCAGCCTTCCATCCTTTATAAGATAGGTAAAATGAGGACCCAGATTGTTGGGGGCAATAAGTTGACTTTGTATATAAATATACAAATAGAATGAAGACTATTGCTAACATAGTGTAAGCCGCCCTGAGTCTTCGGAGAAGGGCGGGATATAAATGTAAAAAAAAAAAATGCAAAAAGGGGAAAACTTTCTCCTTTTGTTTCATTTGTTTTGCTAGCCCTCTGCCAGAGAAACCGCAGCCCTCTTAAGCTCCCTTTTCTCTAGCAGAGGCACCACGGGCCAGTCCTTTGCTGTTTCCAGGGCAGCCCTGCAGACCAGACCTAAGCGCCCCCCCATGGGTCCGATCCAGCCGGTGGGCCTTGAGTTTGATACCCCTGCCTTCTACTATTTCAGACCACTGGTTGTCCACACTTTTTTGGGGAAGCCTCATGTTTTATTATGTGGATCACAGGGTCAGGAATGCTCCACTCCGGAGCAAATGATCTTGGAGATCTCCAAGATCTGTCAAAGATCTTGGAGTTCTCATATCAAATGACCTTAATGCCAAAGCTCACTGCAACTACATAGCAAAAAAGGCCCTAAGAGTTGTAAACCTAATTCTACGCAGCTTCTTTTCTAAAAACTCTACACTACTAACTAGAACATACAAAACATTTGCCAGACCTATTCTTGAATACAACTCATCCGTCTGGAACCCATACCTCATCTCTGACATAAATACAATAGAACGCGTCCAGAAATATTTCACTAGAAGAGTTCTTCACTCCTCCAAAAACAACAAAATACCTTATACCAACAGACTTGAAATCCTGGGATTAGAAAACCTACAACTCCGTCGACTTCGACATGATCTGTGTTTAACACACAAAATCATCTATTGCAATATCCTTCCTATAAAAGACTACTTCAGCTTCAATCGCAATATTACAAGAGCAAAAAATAGATTCAAGCTAAATGTCAACCGCTACAAACTTGATTGTAGAAAATATGACTTCTGTAACAGAGTTGTTAATGCTTGGAACTCACTACCTGACTCCATAGTCTCTACTCAAAATCCCAAAATCTTCAACCAAAAACTGTCTACTATTGACCTCACCCCATTCCTAAGAGGTCTATAAGGGGCGTGCATAAGAGCACAATAGTGCCTACCGTTCCTGTCCTATTGTTCCCTTCATTATATCAAATTAATATTATTGATGCATATTTTTACTTATATATTTTCTTCAATACATGTTGTTTTATCTATGACAAATGTTTGTGTATACTGTTGTGACAAAATAAAATTTTAAAAAAATGCAAATGCTAGGTTACATTTAAATTCAAATTTGAAGTCCTGCGACTTGCCCTGATTTCTGATTTCTTGGCCTTTTAGGGTGAAGAGGCGGCATCGTTCGTTCATTGAGAAAAGTTAAACATTTGACCAAGAGGATGAGCTCTCCCCCCTCTGCCCCATCCAGCCACCCACCCCCCAACAATCCATTTGCCTGTGTCAACTTTGCTACCCTGGAATCAAATAAAGAATTAGCGCTTATTTGTCAAAGCAAATGAGTGCATACAGTACCACGTTTCATTCAAATCTGCTATTTCCTCATCCTGTTAAATAAGACTTGGAAAGAAAGTCTTGATCGAGCCAGGGGCTCAGATGATAAATATTTTTTTTCCCCCCTTTTCTCCTGAATTCTTTGTAGACATGCTGGATGCTCCGTCTTAAATGAGGAAATATGTATTCTTTAATGCATACTTAATTAGGACTTCAGTCAGCATCCAGGATCCTGAGTTCTTCCTGCCAGAGATACAAACTAGAGAAAAATGAATTACCATCCTGCAGGGAGCAATATTAATCGTGTCCAGTCTTATAAATGAATCCAATTTCAAGGCACTTTAGTTTCTATCATATTGCATGAGACCGGGTTCTCTAACATATCATTTCCATCCTGGCAAATGGCTGGATGGGATTTTTAAGCAGGACACAATTTCAAACTGGCAAGTCTGTCTTTCTCTCTCTCTCTCTCTCTCTCTCTCTCACACACACACACTCTTATATCTCTATATCTCTACATATTTATATCTCTATATCTATCTCTATATTTATATCTCTATCTATCTATCTATCTATCTATCTATCTATCTATCTATCTATCTATCTATCTATCTATCTATCTATCTATCTATCTATCTATCTATCTATCTATCTATCTATCATCTATTATCATCTATCAATCATTATCTATCATCTCTCTATCTACAGTACCTCTCTCTCTCTCTCTCTCTATTATCATCTATCATTATCTATCATCTCTCTATCTATCTATCTATCTATCTATCTATCTATCTATCTATCTATCTATCTATCTATCTATCATATATCATTATCTATCATCCCTCTATCTATCTATCTATCTATCTATCTATCTATCTATCTATCTATCTATCTATCTATCTATCTATCATTATCTATAATCTCTATCTATCTACAGTACCTCTCTCTCTCTCATATCGATCATTATCTATCTATATCATCTCCTCCCTCCTCCTCCTCCTCCTCCTCCTCCTCCTCCTCCCTCCCTCTCTCTCTCTCTCTCTCTCTCTCTCTCTTATTTTCCTCTTGCACTCCTCCTAATAAATTATTTGTTTATTTATTTAATTTAGCAGATTTATGTTCATGGCTAGCCACATTTTATTTATTTACGAGATTCCTAACCGTCCTTTTCCAGTTAAAAATAGCCATGTAGCAATCACCCATTCTACGCAGTAAAGTTACAATAAAAACACAATAATACATCCAGAATAGAAGATGAAACATTGTTGTTGTTGTTGTTGTTGTTGTTGTTGTTATTATTATTATTTTGCAAACAGACCTGGAATTTATCACCAGGAGTTTGAGGCCAACGTCATTATTAGGACCAAGGTTCAAGGCCCTAGGAGGCAGATGGAGACTGATATTAAACTTTATAATGCCTTGGTAAGACCACACTAGGAATATTACATCCAGATTTGGTCACCACAATATAAAAAAAACGGTGTTGAGAGTCTAGAAAAAGTACAGAGAAGAGCAACCAAGATGATTAGGGGACTGAAGGCTAAAACATATGAAGAACGGTTGCAGGAATTGGGTATGTCTACTCTGATGAAAAGGGATGCAGTGGCTCAGGGGCTAGGATGCTGAACTTGTCAATCGAAAGGTCGGCAGTTCGGCGGTTCGAATCCCTAGTGCTGCCGTGTAATGGGATGAGATTCCGTTACTTGTCCCAGGTTCTGCCAACCTAGCAGTTTTGAAAGCACTTAAAAAATGCAAGTAGAGAAAATAGGGACCACCTTTGGTGGGAAGGGAACAGCGTTCCGTGCGCCTTTGGCATTGAGTCATGCCGGCCACATGACCACGGAGATGTCTTCGGACAGCGCTGGCTCTTCAGCTTTGAAACAGAGATGAGCACCGCCCCCCTAGAGTCGGGAACGACTAGCACGTACGTGTGAGGGGAACCTTTACCTTTTTACTCTGATGAAAAGAAGGACTATGGGTGATATGATAGTATTTTTTTCAATATCTCAGGGGCTGCCACAAAGAAGAGGGAGTCAAGCTATTCTCCAAAGCACCAAAAGGCAAGAGAAGAAGCAATGGATGGAAACTCATCAAGGAAAGATCCAACCTAGAACTAAGGAGGAATGTTATAACACTGAGAACAACTAATTGGTGGAAAGACTTGCTTCCAGAAGTTGTGGATGCTGCAACACTGGGGATTTTCAAGAAGAGGTTGGGCAACCATTTATCTGAAATGATATAGGATTTGGACCAGAAGTCCTCCAAAGTTCCCTTCAAGTCTGTTATTCTGTTCATTTACCAGATCCTAGACTAGGTTATAACTGAGTTAGAATAAGATTCTAACTAAGGACAAAATTCCTAACAGTGAAAACAATTAATCAGCAGAACAACTTGCTTCCAGAAGTTGTGGGTGCTCCATCGCTGGAGGCTTTTAAGAAGAGACTGGACAAGCATTTGTCTGAAATACTATTGTTCTGATCTAGGCTTCCCCAAAAAGCACGAAGCAGAAACCTGGTCCCGACAAAACCCCTTTTATTAAACAAACAGTGAATTCCTCTCATTCTCCTTCAGCAAAGGCCTGGCAAACAGTCTTTCAAATTTATGACCACAAACCTTATCTAGCTTGGAAAGCTGCCATGTAAATATTTTCCAAACGCAATGCTCTGCAAGGAAAGACTTGGCACAAAGTCTCTGAGATTCACAGACAGATCTTCACACCCCTGAAACGACTGAAGGAATTGTTTCTTGCAAAAGCCCACTCCTCTTTCACTTCTTTTTTATTCCTTCTGGTAGGGGTCATTCATCGTCCACCTGTGGCCTTACTCCCAAGTCGACCCTTGTTCTTTAGCTGTTCCCTTCATCTGGCAACTCTGCGCATGAGCACACTGGGAACAGGCTCCAGCTGTCCGTCTTCCTCACTGATGTCTGACTCTGAAGGCAGCTGATAGATGGCATGTGGCCCTGGCCCACTCTCTGCCTCTGATGCAGAGCCCTCATCAGAGCCTTCCCCAGACTCCAGGACTGGCCCATGTTCTTTCCCAACTTCCTCACTGTCCAAATCTGCTGCCAGCTCTGCTGGCCACTGGTGGCCACAATTATAAAGTCTCCTGCTTGAATGGGGGTGGGTGGGAGTTGGACTGGAACTACAAGGTCCCTTCCAGCAGTATTATGATTGATTGATAACTCTGTTATTGTGTTAGATTAAAGGTAAAGGTTCCCCTCACACATATATGCTAGTCGTTCCCAACTCTAGGGGGCGGTGCTCATCTCTCTTTCAAAGCTGAAGAGCCAGCGCTGTCCGAAGACGTCTCTGTGGTCATGTGGCTGGCATGTCTCAATGTCAAAGGCGCACTGAATGTTGTTACCTTCCCACCAAAGGTGGTCCCTATTTTTTCTACTTGCATTTTTTACGTGCTTTCGAACTGCTAGGTTGGCAGAAGCTGGAACAAGTAACGGGAGCTCACCCCATTTTGCAGCACTAGGGATTTGAACCGCTGAACAGCCGACCTTTCGATCAACAAGCCTTAGCCTCTGTGCCACTGTGTAGTAGACCATTTAGACCAGTGGTAGCAAACCTGATCCCTACCGCCCACTAGTGGGTGTTCCAGCTTTCATGGTGGGCGGTAGGGGTTTGGTCCAATACTGAAGCACTTTCCTTTTTTTTAAATTTAATTTAATTGACTTTTTTTAAAAAAATCATAGCTTTATTTAAAAACATTTTCATTAGGTTTTCATCAAATTCCCCGTGACAATTTAAATTTTTGAAAATATACTATTTGAATTGCCCGTGCATAAGTTTAGTTCACGTTACGTAAGTGAAACTAAATGGGGCTATAGTGCGATCGCAAACAAAAGAGCCTCGTCCCAGAATAGCTCGGGCATCACCCCCCACACCACCCAGCTGTAACAGACAAGCAGAGCTGGTAGCTGGCGTCCTCCCCAAAAAAACCCAATCCATGACGCGCGAGAGGCATGTGCAGACGATGATACACGGTGCATTACTGTGGAACCGGTGGGCAGTTAGAAAATTTTACTACTCAAAGAGATACAAAAGTGGGTGGTAGGTATAAAAAGGTTGACCACCCTGGATTTAGACCATTAGAGGAGACCATTTCCACTCTATTGGATTGAAGTTCTTCTGAACCTGAGATGAACAAACAGCTTAAGGTTCTAAAAAGCCCAATAATTTATTGTTCTTGGGAAGTCATGTTGAATTCCATTCCAAAGCAAATGATCGCACACAGCTTCAATAATGGAAATTAAACATCCAAGCTGTATATGCTACGCATGTTAGTTTTCCTACTCAGTTTGAAGAAACTCCTGATAAAGGACTACATCTGTCACATAAATTGATTTTCTGCCTAGCAAGGTTTTTAAGACATCTCTGTTATAAGGAAATTAATTTTCCAAGCTACTTAACAGCACACTAATCAGAGCCCTCCGTCCCATGGAGTGTTAAAAGGAAGTGTACTGTGCGTACAACAGATTTATTGTGATTTTTTTTTTTTAAAAAAAGAAAAAATTATCATTGTTTGGGTCTTTGGTTTCCTGTGGTAGTGAAGAAACCAACTGCATAATCAAAATGATGCTTTATTTACATCGGCGGCTGATTCAATATTGTTTCAACTACTCTATTTATTTTTTCATTTCAACCTCACATCTAATACAGAGAGAAAAAAAAATGCTTGCTTTCAATGACTGCGGTTCTAAAAACTGTGCCATGCAAAGAATTTATTTAAGGCAGGGGTCTCCAACCTTGGTCCCTTTAAGACTTGTGGACTTCAACTCACAGAGTTCCTCAGCCAGCTTTGCTGGCTGAGGGACTCTGGGAGTTGAAGTCCACAAGTCTTAAAGGGACCAAGGTTGGAGACCCCTGATTTAAGCAATACATTTTGCATTTCCCATTGTTATAGCAATCCAAACAGTCCTGTGATCAACATTGGGTGCTTGGCCACTGAAAATTCTGGTCTTTGTTATTGTTGTAAGTTGAGGACGACCTATAAAATTGTGGCCAAGAATCGAGAAGACTTTGGGGCCACTTCGTTTTTAGTTGGGAGCCAAATTATCCTAGCTCACTATTTCTTGATATCTTTTCTTTTATGCACGCTGAGAGCATATATGCACCAAGACAAATTCCTTGTGTGTCCAATCACACTTGGCCAATAAAAAAAAATAAATCTATTCTAATTCTATTCTATTCTAATTTATTGAAATTGAGCGCTGGAGGGCTGCCTGTGGTCCTCCCCAGTTCCGTTTTCACTGGCAGAGGCACCACGGGCCAGTCCTTCGCTGTTTCCAGAGTGGCCTCACAGGCTGGATCTAAACATCCCGCCGGTCAGATCTGCCTCCCTGGCCTTGAGTTTGACACCCCTATTCTAGAGTCTCAAACAGTGGTAGAATTCATTTTTTTTTACTACGAGTTCTGTGGGTGTGCATGGCTTGGTGGGCATGGCAGGGCATGGCAGGGGAAGGATACTGTAAAATCTCCATTCCCTCCACACTCCAGGGGAAGGATATTGCAAAATCTCCATTCCCCCACCACTCCAGGAGAAGGATACTGCAAAATCCCCACTCCCACCCCACTCCAGGTGAAGGATACTGCAAAATTCCCACTCCACCCCACTCCAGGGGAAGGATACTGCAAAATCCCCATTCCCTCCCCACTCCAGAGGAAGGATACTGCAAAATCCCCACTCCCACCCCACTCCAGGGGAAGGATACTGCAAAATCCCCATTCCCACCCCAGTCTGGGGCCAGTCATAGGTGTTATTTGCTGGTTCTCTGAACTACTCAAAATTTCCGCTACCGGTTCTCCAGAACCTGTCAGAACCTCCTGAATAGCACCCCTAGTCTCAACATCTTTTTTTTTTTTTTTTGTATCATGGTGAATAGAACTGGGTGCAGTATTCCAAATAGGGTCTTACCAATACAGCATAAAGTGGTACTAACACTTCGGTACTCTTTAATGTGTTGCTTCTCAGCTCAGCGTTCTTCTTTTGCACAATCCCCACATATAAAGTGCAGTGTGTACACATATGTGCGGGGCATCTATTTTCAGTCTGAAAGCTTAGATTTCAAGACAGGCTCCATTGATTGCATTTTCCTCTGCTCTAAAGTGCCATAAGCTCTATTGATAGAGCTGCCTTAGGTCTCCACACTCAACAATAACAATAAAGAAAATATGAAATCTATTTTGCTGCCTCCAAGCTCCTGTCTCAAAAGCTCTATTTGTTCTCTCCTCCTATTTTCTTTCACTTTCTTTTTTTTTTTTTAAAAATTGAAATGGAAGGATGGACAAGTCACTTTATTTATGGACCGTAGTACTTCCACCATTGCTTATCAACAAAAATGTTCATTTCCTGCATTCGTCTGCATTAGATAGACATGCATAAAATGTGCATTTATCCCATGTTTAAATACATCTTATTTTTAAATGTACGTGCTTTTAAACTATCCAGGGCTACAAATCTTTTCTCCCAAGTTTTGATGCCCTTTTGGGGGCTGAAATTATTTCTTTTTTGTTTGAATTATATGCTCTATCACTGAGTTCAAACACATCACTCCAAACAGCTAGCAAAAAATGCAAAATGTGTGCTTTGTATAAAAATTGAGCTCCGTGAAACTTATGTCTCAAACAGTGGTAGAATTCATTTTTTTTTACTACGAGTTCTGTGGGTGTGCATGGCTTGGTGGGCATGGCAGGGCATGGCAGGGGAAGGATACTGTAAAATCTCCATTCCCTCCACACTCCAGGGGAAGGATATTGCAAAATCTCCATTCCCCCACCACTCCAGGAGAAGGATACTGCAAAATCCCCACTCCCACCCCACTCCAGGTGAAGGATACTGCAAAATTCCCACTCCACCCCACTCCAGGGGAAGGATACTGCAAAATCCCCATTCCCTCCCCACTCCAGAGGAAGGATACTGCAAAATCCCCACTCCCACCCCACTCCAGGGGAAGGATACTGCAAAATCCCCATTCCCACCCCAGTCTGGGGCCAGTCATAGGTGTTATTTGCTGGTTCTCTGAACTACTCAAAATTTCCGCTACCGGTTCTCCAGAACCTGTCAGAACCTCCTGAATAGCACCCCTAGTCTCAACATCTTTTTTTTTTTTTTTTGTATCATGGTGAATAGAACTGGGTGCAGTATTCCAAATAGGGTCTTACCAATACAGCATAAAGTGGTACTAACACTTCGGTACTCTTTAATGTGTTGCTTCTCAGCTCAGCGTTCTTCTTTTGCACAATCCCCACATATAAAGTGCAGTGTGTACACATATGTGCGGGGCATCTATTTTCAGTCTGAAAGCTTAGATTTCAAGACAGGCTCCATTGATTGCATTTTCCTCTGCTCTAAAGTGCCATAAGCTCTATTGATAGAGCTGCCTTAGGTCTCCACACTCAACAATAACAATAAAGAAAATATGAAATCTATTTTGCTGCCTCCAAGCTCCTGTCTCAAAAGCTCTATTTGTTCTCTCCTCCTATTTTCTTTCACTTTCTTTTTTTTTTTTAAAAAATTGAAATGGAAGGATGGACAAGTCACTTTATTTATGGACCGTAGTACTTCCACCATTGCTTATCAACAAAAATGTTCATTTCCTGCATTCGTCTGCATTAGATAGACATGCATAAAATGTGCATTTATCCCATGTTTAAATACATCTTATTTTTAAATGTACGTGCTTTTAAACTATCCAGGGCTACAAATCTTTTCTCCCAAGTTTTGATGCCCTTTTGGGGGCTGAAATTATTTCTTTTTTGTTTGAATTATATGCTCTATCACTGAGTTCAAACACATCACTCCAAACAGCTAGCAAAAAATGCAAAATGTGTGCTTTGTATAAAAATTGAGCTCCGTGAAACTTATGTCTCAACAGTCCTATGTAAGATTGGGCCGTAAAGTCCAATCCACGCATTGGCTTGACCAAAAGCATGGACTATGTCACGTAGATCATTTTAATATAAAACTAACAATTGTTTCTGCTCATGTTACCAATTGTCCTTCTATATATGTCTATGTCCATACATATTTGGGTTTTCTCTCGCGTAAAATTGGAAGTGTCTTGGCGACGTTTCAACGAAGTCTCATTCGTCATCTTCAGGCTGGTCTTTACAGCTTCACGGGAGAAATCCCGAATAACCAAAGACCTACATACAAAGACCTACATACAAACACCCGCAAAAACCTCAGAAAACACACACACACATACACACACACACACACCACGTATATATGTATATATGAGAGAGAGGGGAGGTGGGGGATATATATATATAGCTATATCATCTATATTTATATTTATTGAGAGAGGGAGAGTGAGAGAGAAAGGGGAAAGGAAGGCAGGAAGGAAGGATGGAAGAAAAAGGAAGGAAGGAAGGAAGGAAGGAAGGAAGGAAGGAAGGAAGGAAGGAAGGAAGGAAGGGAGGGAGGGAGGGAGGGAGGGAGAGAGGGAGGGAGGGGGAGAAGAAGGAAGGAAGGAAGAAAAAGAAATAAAGGAAGGAAGGAGGGAAGGAAGGAAGGAAGGAAGGAAGGAAGGAAGGAAGGAAGGAAGGAAGGAAGGAAGGAAGGAAGGAAGGAAGGAAGGTGTCAGTGCTTCAGAAAAAAAACCCAACTTTCAGTAAAAACTCTGAAGCAAGCATTATTCAAAGTTCTATTTACTAAAATAAGTAAACTGGCACATCTGGGAAAACCCGAATCTGAGAAGTCCAGGTTTTCCCTCAATAAATCAAACCCCCCCAAACAATCCCCTCACTCCTCAGTCGATCACATGCTCCAATCTCCAACCATCCCATCTCGAGACAGCACTCCGACCACTCCTTCTCCAGATGCAGGATCGGCCTGACCTTGACCGACAGGAAGAATGCTATTATGTCTAAAGAAAACCAATCCCTCTGCTAAATCCCCCCTCCTATTTTCCCACACATGAGAAAGTGGCAGCATGGAAGCTTCTGGCCTAATATGGCTTCCAAAGCTGACAGGAAGGAAGGAAGGAAGGAAGGAAGGAAGGAAGGAAGGAAGGAAGGAAGGAAGGAAGGAAGGAAGGAAGTTTGGTCATTTGAAATAAAAAACATTTTTTTATATCAACTGAATAAGAATTATGTGTGGGTAAGGTTCAGTTTGCAAGAAGAATTCTCTGCCAAGGATTACAGAATATTAGGTGCCTCTAACCTCATGTGTATATTTACACTTTTAATTCCCAATAACACCTAGGTAAAATTATTCATTTTCATGGGAAAGAGAAAGTATTAATACATGTGTTTGTGCCTGCATTTATAATAATAATAACAGAGTTGGAAGGGACCTTGGAGGTCTTCTAGTCCAACCCCTTGCCCAGGCAGGAAACCCTACACCATTTCAGACAAATGGTTATCCAACATTTTCTTAAAAATTTCCATTGTTGCTGCAATCACAACTTCTGCAGGCAAGTTGTTCCACTTATTAATTGTTCTATCTGTCAGGAAATTTCTCCTTAGTTCTAAGTTGCTTCTCTCCTTGATTAGTTTCCACCCATTGCTTCTTGTTCTGCCCTCAGGTGCTTTGGAGAATAGTTTGACTCCCTCTTCTTTGTGGCAGCCCCTCAGATATTGGAACACAACTATCATGTCTCTCTAGTCCTTCTTTTCATTAAACTAGACATACCCAGTTCCTGCAACCGTTCTTCATATGTTTTAGCCTCCAGTCCCCTCATCATCTTTGTTGCTCTTCTCTGCACTCTTTCTAGAGTCTCAACATCTTTTTTACATTGCGGCGACCAAAACTGAATGCAGTATTCCAAGTGTGGCCTTACCAAGGCATTATAAAGTGGCACTAACACTTCACATGATCTTGATTCTATCCCTCTGTTGATGCAGTCCAGAACTGTGTTGGCTTTTTTGGCAGCTGCTGCACACTGCTGGCAGAGAGATGCACACACACACACATTTCTGAATGTGTGTGTGTATATCTCTCTCTTTCCCATTTTTCCCCATTTTTTTCTCCCCCCCTCCCTCCCTCTCTTTCTCTCTCTCTATCTATCTGTATAATAATTTAATAATAATTTTTATAATAATTTAATTTTTATACCGCCCTTCTCCCGAAGGACTCAGGGCGGTTCACAGCCAGATAAAAACCAACAATAAATAGATACAATACAAATAAAAACACTAATAAAAAACTTATTAAATTTGGCCCCTAAATTAAAAATACATAAAACCATAAAACCCCATTTAAAATTACAAATAATAATACTAGTTCAAGCCAGTCCTGCGCGGAAGAATGAATACGTCTTCAGCTCATGGCGGAAGGTCCAGAGATCAGGAAGTTGACGAAGTCCTGGGGGAAGCTCGTTCCAGAGGGTAGGAGCCCCCACAGAGAAGGCCCTTCCCCTGGGGGCCGCCAGCCAGCATTGTTAGGCTGACTGCACCTGAGGAGGCCCTCCCTATGGGAGCGCACGGGTCGGTGGGAGGCAAGCGGTGGCAGAAGGCGATCCCGTAGATATCCCAGTCCTAAGCCATGGAGCGCTTTAAAGGTGGTATGTTGAAATAATTTCCAACAGCTGTTTCACTGGCAATTAATTATTTCCCTTAATAT